>NC_084570.2:19052500-19102500 GCF_033978685.3 Nerophis lumbriciformis | reverse complement strand
GTCAATTTGTTCTGGTCTGAAACAAATTGGCCCTTTAAAACATATCTTTGTCTTTGTGTGTTGTATGTAGAGCACATTGCTTAGCAGAGTTCAGTGATGCAAATGCATGTCAACTTGATCAACAGATTGTATTATTCTCCAGTGCAATAACAGTACTAAAATGAAGGCTAAAAGGGCATTAAATGGGGCCTTAAAAAAAGTTTAAAAAAATATATAAGTAACTAAATAGTTACTTTTCACAGTAACGCATTACTTTTTGGTTTAAGTAACTGAGTTAGTAACTGAGTTACTTTTGAAATAAAGTAACTAGTAACTGTAACTAGTTACTGGTTTTCAGTAACTAACCCAACACTGCTCATGACGCAGAAAGTTGAATGATGCGGACACGTTTGTTACTGTACGCTTCTGCCTTCGTAACTAGAATTATTTGATACTAATACCTACAAATATGCTGATTTAGACTACCGTATTTTTCGGACTATAAGTCGCAGTTTTTTTCATAGTTTGGCCGGGCTCCAGTGCGACTTATATATGTTTTTTTCCTTCTTTATTATGCATTTTCGGCAGGTGTGACTCATACTCCGGTGCGACTTATACTCCGAAAAATATGGTACACTAGTGTTCGACTAAGGACACGTTATGTATGGCTGGCTTGTGTGCCATTGTGTGCTTAGCTGTTGTGTAGCTGCTCGCCTCTAGTAGCCTGTAGCCTACCATGTTTACTTTTTGTAAATGACTTGACTAAAATAATGGAGGACACTTAGACGTTACCTGGCTAAGTAAATACTTTGTCGGAAAGTTTCGATTCAAGTATAAGCCGATTTTGCTGATATTGGACCAATATCGGATATTTTAGGACCAGGACAGTGTGAATTGTGGACTGTCTTCGTTGAGTTTAGCAAGAAGGCCAGCCATGATGCACGAGACAACACAAAAGTCAGGAATTGTATTATTATTAGTCGATAAACTGAAAAATAACTAACGACTAAATGTTCTATTATAAAGTGTTTTCCAAACAATTTTTTGAAAAATTACAAATAGTTTTGGTGCTACTTGTTCGCCCTCACTCACATTATAATGTAAATGTAGTTTGTTGTTGCTACTCCGTACAGTAGGTGGCGATATGCATCGTTATTTCCCTTCTCAACACACCTCATATACACTTGGTCTGCCAGAGAATAAGAAGATGTAGCAGGGAGGGATAAGTGTTGCCCACTTAGCGACGTTCTTGCTATAGCAAGTTATTTTAACCACTCTGTGAATATTTTTAGGTAATGATTAGTCGACTAATCGTTAGGAGAGGTAATGATTAGTTGACTCCTAGCATCGTCGCTAGTTGCAGCCCTAAACTAATATTCAGGAATAATCGTTAAGATAGGTATTGATTAGCCGACTAATCGTTAAGATAGGTAATAATTGGTTGACTAATCGTTAAGATAGTTAATTAGTTGACTAATCGTTAAGATAGGTAATGATTAGTCGACTGTTCGCGTACTCGTTATTTGCAGCCCTAAACTAATACATAGGACTAATCGTTAAGATAGGAAATGATTAGTCGACTAATCGTTAAGATACGTAACGATTAGTCGACTGTCAGCATTGTCGTTAGTTGCAGCCTTAAAGGGGAACATTATCACCAAACCTATGTAAGCGTCAATATATACCTTGATGTTGCAGAAAAAAGACCATATATTTTTTTAACCGATTTTTGAACTCTAAATGGGTGAATTTTGGCGAATTAAACGCCTTTCTATTATTCGCTCTCGGAGCGATGACGTCACAACGTGACGTCACATTGGGAAGCAATCCGCCATTTTCTCAAACACATTACAAACACAGAGTCAAATCAGCTCTGTTATTTTCCGTTTTTTCGACTGTTTTCCGTACCTTGGAGACATCATGCCTCGTCGGTGTGTTGTTGGAGGGTGTAACAACACGAACAGGGACGGATTCAAGTTGCACCAGTGGCCCAAAGATGCGAAAGTGGCAAGAAATTGGACGTTTGTTCCGCACACTTTACCGACGAAAGCTATGCTACGACAGAGATGGCAAGAATGTGTGGATATCCTGCGACACTCAAAGCAGATGCATTTCCAACTGGACTGGACGGATCAGCTTTCCGGAAAAGAGATCGGATGAGGGTATGTCTACAGAATATATTAATTGATGAAAACTGGGCTGTCTGCACTCTCAAAGTGCATGTTGTTGCCAAATGTATTTCATATGCTGTAAACCTAGTTCATAGTTGTTAGTTTCTTTTAATACCAAACAAACACATACCAATCGTTGGTTAGAAGGCGATCGCCGAATTTGTCCTCGCTTTCTCCCGTGTCGCTGGCTGTCGTGTCGTTTTCGTCGGTTTCGCTTGCATACGGTTCAAACCGATATGGCTCAATAGCTTCAGTTTCTTCTTCAATTTCGTTTTCGCTACCTGCCTCCACACTACAACCATCCGTTTCAATACATGTCTAATCTGTTGAATCGCTTAAGCCGCTGAAATCCGAGTCTGAATCCGAGCTAATGTCGCTATACCTTGCTGTTCTAACCGCCATGTTTGTTTGTATTGGCATCACTGTGTGACGTCACAGGAAAATGGACGGATGTATATAACGATGGTTAAAATCAGGCACTTTAAAGCTTTTTTTAGGGATATTGCGTGATGAGTAAAATTTTGAAAAAAACTTCGAAAAATAGAAAATAAGCCACTGGGAACTGATTTTTAATGGTTTTAACCCTTCTGAAATTGTGATAATGTTCCCCTTTAAACTAATATTTAGAAATAATTGTAGGAAATGATTAGTCGACTAATCGTTAAGATAGGTAACGATTAGTCGATTCTTAGCATCGTCGTTAGTTGCAGCCCTAAACTAATATTTAGGAATAATTGTTAAGATAGGTACTGATTAGTCGACTAATAGTTTAGATAGGTAATGATTAGTCGACTAATCGTTTAGATAGGTAATGATTAGTCGACTAATCGTTAAGATAGTTAATGATTAGTCGACTGTTAGCATGTGTTACCCTACTCCATGTAAACAAAATACATACGGAACATAAAAATATGTTGAAGGGAGAGTTGTCAGAAGTCAATATTTATTGAAAGAGGAACCTGCACAGTGAGCAAACACCTGGCACGTCCAACTGTCAGGGCAGGTTTCCCCGCTGCCCCCTGGGCCTTTACGGAAAGGGGGTGGGGGGCAAGCTCCTCAACCAGCAGATGCTAACGGGGGCTGGAAGTGGCGTACTAATTACTTTGGAGGTTAGTTAGTGGCGAGCCCAAGGCCCGGACTGATGAGCAGCACACAGGAGAAGAAGATCAGAGGCAGGCTTACTAGATTAGAGGAAGCCGCTGAGGCAGTGATTACTATTTCGTCCTAATTTGTGTTATGAATAATACTATTTAAGTACATGTGTAAAGTACAGTTTGGTAGGACGGGGCGATAAAACCATATCAGTATCCATCGCAATGGAGACAAAAAATGTGTTTATGAAACTTTCGATAACTTTATTTGTCTTTTTCCTCGGACGAAAGCGGAAGTTGCGAAGCAAGGTTGGTTGCATGAACAAAGGCACTCGCTCTCTGGTAACTGAGCAACGCAGGAAGTGATCACTGATCAGTGAGAGTGACACGCTAACAGCCAATCAGGTAGCAGTACCAACTATCAATTTTTTTTTTAAACGGACCGTAGTCAGACCAATGCATGTTGGAAATAAACTCAGACCATAAAGTGGTCTGTAAATGATAGGTGATGATTAGTCGACTGTTACCATCGTCGTTAGTTGCAGCCCTAAACTAATAATTAGGACTAATCGTTTGGATAGGTAATGATTTGTCGACTAATCGTTATGATAGTTTATGATTAGTCAACTGTTAGCATCGTCATTAGTTGCAGCCCTAAACCAATATTTAGGACTAATCGTTTAAATAGGTCATGATTAGTCGACTAATCGTTAGATAGTTAATGATTAGTTGACTGTTAGCATCGTCGTTAGTTGCAGCCCTAAATTAATATTTAGGACTAATCGTTTACATAGGTAATGATTAGTCGACTAATTGTTAAGATAGTTAATGATTAGTCGACTTTTAGCATCGTCATTAGTTGCAGCCCTAAATTAATATGTAGGACTAATCGTTTAGATAGGTCATGATTGGTCGACTAATCGTAAGATAGTTAATGATTAGTTGACTGTTAGCATCATTGTTAGTTGCAGCCTTAAGCTAATACTTAGGACTAATCGTTAAGATAGGTAATTATTAGTCAACTTATCGGTAAGATAGTTAATGATTGGTCGACTGTTAGCCTTGCCGTTAGTTGCAGCCCTAAACCAATATTTAGGACTGATCGTTTAGATAGGTCATGATTAGTCAACTAATCGGTAAGATAGTTAATGATTAGTTGACTGTTAGCATCGTCGTTAGTTGCAGCCCTAAATTAATATTTAGGACTAATCGTTAAGATAAATAATGATTAGTCGACTGTTAGCATCCTCGTTACTTGCAGCCCTAAATTAATATTTAGGACTAATCGTTAGGATAAATAATGATTAGTCGACTGTTAGCATCGTCGTTAGTTGCAGCCCTAAATTAATATTTAGGACTAATCGTTTAGATAGGTCATGATTGGTCGACTAATCGTAAGATAGTTAATGATTAGTTGACTGTTAGCATCATCGTTAGTTGCAGCCTTAAATTAAAATGTAGGACTAATCGTTAAGATAGGTAATGATTAGCCGACTAATCGTTAAGATAAATAATGATTAGTCGACTGTTAGCATCGTCGTTAGTTGCAGCCCTAAACTAATATTTAGGACTAATCGTTTACATAGGTAATGATTAGTCGACTAATTGTTAAGATAGTCAATGATTAGTTGACTGTTAGCATCGTCGTTAGTTGCAGCCCTAAACTAATATTTAGGACTAATCGTTAAGATAGGTAACGCTTAGTCGACTAATCGTTAAGATAGGTAATGCTTAGTCGACAAATCGTTAAGATAAAAAATGATTAGTCGACTGTTAGCATCGTTGTTAGTTGCAGCCCTAAACTAACATTTAGGACTAATCGTTCAGATAGGTACTGATTAGTCGACTGCTAGTATAGTCGACAAAGAATAAGAAGGAACTATACTAACACTTTACATGATATCACTGGCGATGTTTTTGCGAGTGACCCACTTCCCGAGGGAAAAACACGAGTGATAACGTCACTACTATTGTCGACGACAAATTTTATTGTCAACAACGTCGACTAATCGTTGCAGCCTCATGCACCAGTGATAATGGTAATTGTAAGAAATTTAGTTAATTTACAGCAACGGGGGTGATGATTATTAACTTAGACGAACGGCTCCACACTGTGTACGAAATTACACAATGACTGCTGGGACCAAACATACATTAAGTGTCAGCCAGATTGGCATTGAACGGCATTCTGTCATGGTCTATTGACCGGGTCGTGTTTTGTTTATTTTAGTATTTCCTTAGTTGTTGGTTAATTCTGGTTCAGCACCCTTGTTTGTTTTCTTTGTTGCCATGGGTGCTGATGCAGAATTAACCAACAACTAAGAAACTACTAAACTAAACAAAACATGACCCGGGCAATGGATCATGACACATTCGTTGGCATTGGCAGATCACATGCATGGAAATCGTCCAATATTAGCGTGGAATGGAGGATGGAATGAATGACTTATTACTTATCAGGTACATACAAACACCACAACTATAAGAGGTATGGACCAGAGAAATGAGTCATTTACGGTCCTCCCACAAAGCGATTGTATTCAGTTTTATCTGTAGTTGCCTTCGTTCATTGGTTCGTTCATTCCTTCATTTTTCCAACATTCCTTCCTTCCTTTTTTCTTTTGTTCTGTCCTTCGTTCGTGCCTAAAGTCGTTTCTTCCTTCATTCCTTCCTTTGTTCCTTTTTTCTTTCGTTCCTTTTTTCTTTCATTTGTTGGGTCCTTCGTTCGTTGGGTCCTTCGTTCGTTGGGTCCTTCGTTCGTTCTTACAGTCGTTTCTCCTTTCGTTTCTTCCTTCGTTCTTTTGTTTGTTAGTTCCTTCTTTCGTTCCTTTGTTTCTTCGGCCGTTCGTTCGTTCCTTTTTTCTTTTGTTCTGTCCTTCGTTCGTTCCTAAAGTCGTTTCTTCCTTCATTGCTTCCTTCGATCCTTTTTTCTTTCGTTCTTTCCTTCATTCGTTGGATTCTTCGTTTGTTCTTAGTCGTTTCTCCCTTCGTTTCTCCCTTCTTTCTTTCGTGTGTTCCTTAGTTTGTTCCTTAGTTCTTTTGTTTGTTTGTTCCTTCTTTCCTTCCTTTGTTCATTCCTTTGTGTCTTTTTTCTTTCATTATTTCCTTCGTTCGTTGGGTCCTTCGTTTGTTCCTACAGTCGTTTCTTTCTTCCTTCTTTCTTTCCTTTGTTCGTTCCTTGTTTGTTTCTTTTTTCTTTCATCCTTTCCTTTGTTTGTTGGGTCCTTCGTTCGTTCCTACTGTCGTTTCTTCCTTCCTTCCTTCCTTCGTTTGTTTCTTTGTACGGTCATTTGTTCCTTCATTTGTTCCTTCCTTTGTTCGCTCCTTCGTTTGTTCCTTCGATCGTTCATTTGTTCATTCCTTCGTTGTTCAACTTGCGTACCTAAACAATGTTTCCAGTCGGCCGAACAATAACGGGCCCATGGAATGGATGGAATTAATGACTTATTGCTTATCAGGTACATACAAACACCACAACTATAAGGGGTATGGGCCAGAGAAATGAGTCATTTACGGTCCTCCCACAAAGCGATTGTATTCAGTTTAATCTGTAGTTGCCTGCAGGATACTTGCTCCAACTGTCATGGCTCGGCAGTGCTCAGGTGAACCAACTGTTATTGTTTTTTCCCCCTAAATGAAAGCCTCTAAACCCATCAGGAGCGCCTATTTTTTGGGAGGGTGAATTAATCTACAGACCCTCACGTGGGCAAACGGTCAGCACTGAGTTGCAGGAACAGGCTGAACAAGCGAGTCATCCCACGGCTGCACGTGGGCGTAAGAGAGACACAGAAAACATTTATCATGGAGCGTTGAAAAGATCCCTCTTCCTCCAAATGTTCCTGCTGCCTGTTTGTTGTTGTGTACCTCCGAGCTGTTATCCAGACCCCCTGACCCTCACTTCTTTGGCTTTCAAAGAATAAGCTCACACGTCAGTAAGGTAACTACCGCACTAACTGTGTCGCCCTCATTATCCTATGTAGGTCTCCCAGTCGTGCAAAATGTATTTTCTCCGCAGTGTTGCTGAATATTCCCGTGTGTCTCTTATCCACAGTCCTTCTCCCCGACTGACGGAATGTAAGTGGCCTCAAGAGGCAGCAGACTGCAGGTCGCCACGGTTTAGAATAAGCAAAGGCAGGTTCCTTTGGTTCGTGTTAACCTACTGAGAGGTCATACGTACTATACCATACCTTAATAGCATTTTTACAGGGAAGGGGCCTCTCTAATAGATGCTTCCACGAAAAACAAACCCCTCAGGCAGTGACAGTCACTACGTTTCCATGCACTAAATTAGTCTGATTTCTCAAATACTTCGTTACTTTGTATTCACACGTACATGTACAGTCCAAGTGTCCATGCACTCTCTCCAATGCGACTATTGATCTCACTATGCTAACAGTCGACTAATCATTAACTATCTTAACGAAACTAACAGTCGACTAATCATTACCTATGTTAACGATTAGTCGAAAATATTAGTTTAGAGCTGCAACTAACGAAGATGCTAACATTCGACTAATCATTATTTATCGTAACGATTAGTCGACTGATCATTACTTATCATAACGATTAGACCTAAATATTAGTTTTGGGCTGCAACTAACGACGATGACAACATTCGACTAATCATTGTTTATCTTAATGACGAGTCGTCTAATCATTACCTATCTTAACGATTAGTCCTAAATATTAGTTGAGGGCTGCAACTAACGACGATGCTAACGGTCGACTAATCATTAACTGTCTTATCGATTAGTAGACTAATCATTACCTATCTTACGGATTAATCCTAAATATTAGTTTAGGGCTGCAATTAACAACAATGCTAACAGTCGACTAATCGTTAACTGTCTTAATGATTAGTCGACTAATCATTACTTATCTTAACGATTAGTCCTAAATATTAGTTTAGGGCCTCAACTTACAACGACGCTAACAGTCGACTCATCGTTTACTGTCTTAACAATTAGACCTAAATATTAGTTGAGGGCTGCAACTAACGACGATGCTAACAGTCGACTAATCATTATTTATCTTAATGATTAGTCGACTAATCATTACCTAACTTAACGATTAGTCCTAAATATTAGTTGCGGGCTACAACTAACGACGATGCTAACAGTCGACTAATCATTAACTATCTTAATGATTAGTCGACTAACCATTACCTATTTAAACGATTAGTCCTAAATATTGGTTTAGGGCTGCAATTAATAACAATGCTAACAGTCGACTAATCGTTAACTGTCTTAATGATTAGTCGACTTATCATTACTTATCTTAACGATTAGTCCTAAATATTAGTTTAGGGCCTCAACTAACAACGATTTTAACAGTCGACTAATCGTTAACTGTCTTAACAATTAGACCTGAATATTAGTTGAGGGCTGCAACTAACGACGATGCTAACAGTCGACTAATCATTATTTATCTTAATGATTAGTCGACTAATCATTACCTAACTTAACGATTAGTCCTAAATATTAGTTGCGGGCTTCAACTAACGACGATGCTAACAGTCGACTAATCATTAACTATCTTAACGATTAGTCGACTAATCATTACCTATCTTAACGATTAGTCCCAAATATTATTTTAGGGCTGCAATTAACAACAATGCTAACAGTCGACTAATCGTTAACTGTCTTAATGATTAGTCGACTAATCATTACCTATTTAAACGATTAGTCCTAAATATTAGTTTAGGGCTGCAATTAACAACAATGCTAACAGTCGACTAATCGTTAACTGTCATAATGATTAGTCAACTAATCATTACTTATCTTAACGATTAGTTCTAAATATTAGTTTAGGGCCTCAACTAACAACGATGTTAACAGTCGTCTAATCGTTAACTGTCTTAACAATTACACCTGAATATTAGTTGAGGGCTGCAACTAACGACAATGGTAACAGTCGACTAATCATTATTTATTTTAATGACTAGTTGACTAATCATTACCTAACTTAACGATTAGTCCTAAATATTAGTTGCGGGCTTCAACTAACGACGATGCTTACAGTCGACTAATCATTAACTATCTTAACGATTAGTCCCAAATATTATTTTAGGGCTGCAATTAACAACAATGCTAACAGTCGACTAATCGTTAACTGTCTTAATGATTAGTCGACTAATCATTACTTATCTTAACAATTAGTCCTAAATATTAGTTTAGGGCCTCAACTAACAACGACGCTAACAGTCGACTAATCGTTAACTGTCTTAACAATAAGACCTAAATATTAAATGATAAATGGGTTGTACTTGTATAGCGCTTTTCTACCTTCAAGGTACTCAAAGCGCTTTGACACTACTTCCACATTTACCCATTCACACACACATTCACACACTGATGGAGGGAGCTGCCATGCAAGGCGCTAACCAGCACCCATCAGGAGCAAGGGTGAAGTGTCTTGCTCAGGACACAACGGACATGACGAGGTTGGTACTAGGTGGGGATTGAACCAGGGACCCTCGGGTTGCGCACGGCCACTCTGCCACTGCGCCATGCCGTCCCTATTAGTTGAGGGCTGCAACTAATGACGATGCTAACAGTCGACTAATCCTTACCTAACTTAACGATTAGTCCTAAATATTAGTTGCGGGCTTCAACTAACGACAATGCTAACAGTCGACTAATCGTTAACTATCTTAACGATTAGTCGACTAATCATTACCTATTTAAACGATTAGAGCTAAATATTAGTTTAGGGCTGCAATTAACAACAATGCTAACAGTCGACTAATCGTTCACTGTCTTAATGATTAGTCGACTAACCATTACTTATCTTAACGATTAGTCCTAAATATTAGTTTAGTGCCTCAACTAACAACGATGTTAACAGTCGACTAATCGTTAACTGTCTTAACAATTAGACCTAAATATTAGTTGAGGGCTGCAACTAACGACGATGCTGACAGTCGACTAATCATTATTTATCTTAATGATCAGTCGACTAATCATTACCTAACTTAACGATTAGTTCTAAATATTAGTTGCGGGCTTCAACTAATGACGATGCTAACAGTCGACTAATCATTAACTATCTTAACGATTAGTCGACTAATCATTACCTATTTAAACGATTAGTCCTAAATATTAGTTTAGGGCTGCAATTAAAAACAATGCTAACAGTCGACTAATCGTTAACTGTCTTAATGATTAGTGGACTAATCATTACTTATCTTAACGATTAGTCCTAAATATTAGTTTAGGGCCTCAACTAACAACGATGTTAACAGTCAACTAATCGTTAACTGTCTTAACAATTAGACCTGAATATTAGTTGAGGGCTGCAACTAACGACAATGCTAACAGTCGACTAATCATTATTTATCTTAATGATTAGTCGACTAATCATTACGTAACTTAACGATTAGTCCTAAATATTAGTTGCGGGCTTCAACTAACGACGATGCTAACAGTCAACTAATCATTAACTATCTTAACGATTAGTCGACTAATCATTACATATCTTAACGATTAGTCCCAAATATTATTTTAGGGCTGCAATTAACAACAATGCTAACAGTCGACTAATCGTTAACTGTCTTAATGATTAGTCGACTAATCATTACTTATCTTAACGATTAGTCCTAAATATTAGTTTAGGGCCTCAACTAACAACGACGCTAACAGTCGACTAATCATTAACTGTCTTAACAATTAGACCTAAATATTAGTTGAGGGCTGCAACTAACGACGATGCTAACAGTCGACTAATCATTATTTATCTTAATGATTAGTCGACTAATCATTACCTAACTTAACGATTAGTCCTAAATATTAGTTGCGGGCTTCAACTAATGACGATGCTAACAGTCGACTAATCATTAACTATTTTAACGATTAGTCCACTAATCATTACCTATCTTAACGATTAGTCCCAAATATTATTTTAGGGCTGCAATTAACAACAATGCTAACAGTCGACTAATCGTTAACTGTCTTAATGATTAGTCGACTAATCATTACCTATCTTAACGATTAGTCCCAAATATTATTTTAGGGCTGCAATTAACAACAATGCTAACAGTCGACTAATAGTTAACTGTCTTAATGATTAGTCGACTAATCATTACTTATCTTAACGATTAGTCCTAAATATTAGTTTAAGGCCTCAACTAACAACGAGGCTAACAGTCGACTAATCATTAACTGTCTTAACAATTAGACCTAAATATTAGTTGAGGGCTGCAACTAACGACAATGCTACCAGTCGACTAATCATTAACTGTCTTAACGATTAGTCAACTAGTCATTACCTATCTTACGGATTAATCCTAAATATGAGTTTAGGGCTGCAATTAACAACAATGCTAACAGTCGACTAATCGTTAACTGTCTTAATGATTAGATAACTAATCATTACTTATCTTAATGATTAGTCCTAAATATTAGTGTAGGGCTGCGACTAACAACGATGCTAATAGTCGACTAATCATTATTTATCTTAATGATTAGTAGACTAATCATTACCCATCTTAGCGATTAGTCCTAAATATTAGTTGAGGGCTTCAACTAACGACGATGCTAACATTCGACTAATCATTAACTATCTTAAAGATTAGTTGACTAATCATTACCTATTTAAACGATTTGTCATAAATATTACTTTAGGGCTGCAACTAATGACGATGCTAACAGTCGACTAATCATCAACTATCTGAATGATTAGTCAACTAATCATTACCTATCTTAATGATTAGTCCTAAATATTAGTTGAGGGCTGCAACTAACAATTATGCTAATAGTCGACTAATCATTAACTATCTTAATGATTAGACCTAAATATTAGTTTAGGGCTGCAACTAACGACGATGCTTATAGTCGACTAATCATTAACTATCTTAACGATCTGATAGACACTTCCACGAAAAAAACCCCAAAGGCAGTCACTACGTTTCCATGCACTAAATTAGTCTGATTTCTCAACTGTTGTTTTTTTTGGATTTTCACACCTACATGTAAAGTCCAAGTATCCATGCACTCTCTACAATGCGACTATTGGTCAGACGCCATGTGTCTCCTGTACACTCTTTCCTTTTGCGCAGACAAATGTTTTGCTTTTTCGGTTGACCTATGACATCACCCTAGGCATCGGCAACTCAATACAAGTAAACAACCTAGCTCAGTTGTACCTGATGTCAGCTGTAATATTGGCACGTATTACAAATATTACATCTCTAACGGATATGCTTGTGTTACATAGCAGACGGTATCAAGAAATGATCTTGGATTACGCTACGAACATGACGCTGTATCAGAGCAGATGCAGGTTCGAAGCAAAGAAAAACCGGAGGTAGAGAGTTTTTTCAAAGGAATTTTTCGGATGGAGAATCATGGAAACAGAACTTTCGAATGTCTCCGAGTTCTTTCATAAGGCTCTGTGGATTGATGGAAGGACCAAAGGCATGGCTGATACTGTTCTAGATGAAGGTTGCTATTGTTCTGGACCACATGTGTCAGACTCAAGGCCCGGGGGCCAGATCTGGCCCGCCAAATCATTTTATATGGCCCGCAAACAGCTGGAAATAATTTTTTTTAGTAAAATACTTGATAATGTCTTACTGAATGTATTTTTTCCCCTATTTCAACAGAAAAAAATGTATGTACCGCATGAAATTGCATACCTTTTAAACTTTAATATTATCCAAAATCATACTTTCCAAACATTTTTTTTTTGTCAAAATAAAAGTAAATACTTTAATATCTTCTATCTTCTGGACTTATTATTTCAAAGCATGTTACCAATCAAATTGTCCACTGTAAAAATGATAGATCTTACGGTAAAACTGATGATGTTTTTTACAGCATATTACCGTAAATTGAACATATTTTTTATCGTAAACTTATGTTGATAGAGCTGCCAGTTTTTGAATCTACGGTTGTAAATGGAAAAATGGTATCACATTTTTTTAAGATAAAAAAAAACTTGCAGCTCAGTTGCCAGGATAAAAAAAAAAACAGTTGTAGTTTTTCCATTTACAGTAATATGTTGAAAAAAGCACTGTATATTTTACAGTAAAATTCTGGTGACTGAGTTGCCAGTTTTTTTTACTGTAAAATCTACAGATTTTTTTTAGTGAATGTAAAATATATATATATAATAATCTGATGCATAGGCAAATTCATATATTATCACTGTTACAACTGGCCCTCTGATGGCAACCATAACTGTGACGTGGCCCTTATTGAAAACAAGTTTGACACCCCTGTTCGGGACTATCTTGCCAGTTGTGTGGAATACAGAGTTACTGCTAATCAGTTTGGAGCGCACAAAAAATGTAAAGAGGTCTGTGTACACTTTATTATTCACCTTTAATATACCTGCTTCATTCTCGTAATTCGTTCTGGAGTCCAAATTGAACCGACATTCTTAATTTCCTTAGCTACCTTCTTAAATAAATCTGTTGTTCTCCGATCAATGCACTTTAAAATGTGAAGCAAATAAACAGTCTCCTTTTCAGTACAATTGTTGCTTATGTTTTTATTGAGTGGTATCTGCTTTTGGGTTGAGACTGGCGCATGCGCAAAACGAAGGGTCCTCCCCGGCGGTCGAGAGATCTGGTTTTCAATCGCATAATCCAGGTGTGTTAGTCCAACTTTTCAAATTGGATTAAGGTGTTTCTCTGGGTTGTAGGAGGCATATTTAGAGCCCAACTATTTCAGAAATCGGACTAATTTAGTGCAAGGACACGTACTGAGTGAGAAAACCCTTTCCATGAAGCTACTGAAACTACAAAAAATAAAATCACTAAACAAAATTTTACGATGTATTGAGGTTGTCGGTTAAAGTCCATTTTTGGCTTTTGTGTGTCGAACTGATTAAAGGTGCTGCCCTGAAATATTTGAGTGTTTTACTTCTTCTCTCTTCTGGCTCCTTTCACCACCAGAAATATGACCAGCTCAGAAATGTTAGAACGTTCATTAAAGCTGAAGCCCGCGTAACCCACTTGGTTTGGTCCTTGCCTTTTTGCGTTCCATTCTGCACGGGGCTCGAACCTGGAATGTTCGGCATGAGAAGCGAGCGTGCTAACCACCAAGCTAAAAGTCTGCGCTATCAGCTCTTTGAAGTTGTCAGGGAGTGAGGTTTACAAACGTACGCATGGCCTAGCCACACTGGTGGGTCTCCAGTACGCCTGGACAGTACATCGATTTTATTGGTTAATTCGAAGTTTTTTGTTTCAGACGAAACATTAGAGATGTGCCGATAGGGCAGCACAATTAATCAAGTTTTAATTACGATCACGATTTTGGCTGCCACAATTAAAATAGTGTTTTGTCAAACTGATGAAGTAAGGATGTAGATAAAGGAAGGCTTTGATCGGGATCGGATACCAAAAATGCTCCAATACTAAAATATGAGTTTTTTTCTTCTCTTGCTACGACATACCTTTTTTTCCCAAGAGCTTTGACCCTTCCCTCTCGCTTCCCTAACGGAGATGCACAAATAGGAACAACACCGCTACCACTACCGTTAACTGGAAGCAGAATTCTGTTCCCAAGCAAATAATTTGAATTTGCCACAACAGACGTGAAAGAAGTGACTCTACGCTGAAGCCCACTGCAACAAAAGGCAGCAGCCCAGTAAACTCATTCCAGCGTCTAAAACAGACGCATTCAACCAAGTGGGAGAAATGCCACTCTTCCTGAGGGTAGTAACAAGAGAGCTACAACCATCCAGTTTATCCATTTTCTTCCGCTTGTCGGAGGTCTTGTTGCCTAAGCAGAGAAGCCGAGACGTCCCTCTTTCAGGCTACTTCGTCCAGCTCATCCGTGGGGGATCCCAGGCCAGCTGAGAAACATAGTCACTCCTACGTGTTCTGTGTCTTCCCCAAGGCCTCTTACTGATCGGACATGCTCTGAACACCTCCTCAGGGATGCGTCCAGAGGGCATACTAATGAGATGTCCGAGCCACCTCATCTGGCTCCTCCCGCTACCCTATGGTAGAAACTCATTTCGACCGCTTGTACCCCACTTGCTTGTCTTTTCGGTCACAACCCAGTCTTCATGACCATAGGTGAGGATAGGAACGTAGATCCACTGGTAAATCGGGATCTTTACCTTCGGCTCTGCTGTCTCTTCACCACAACAGACCGATACAGAATCTGCTACACTCATCCACCCGTCGATTCTTCACTCACTTGTGAACAATACCCCAAGGTCTCCACCCTTTCCTGATTGAGAACCATGGACTCTGACTTAGTGGGGCTGATTCCTAGCCCAGTCGGCTATGAACTGATCCAGTGAGAACTGAACAGCACAGCCAGATGAAGTCAGCCGGACCAAATCATTTCCAACCTGCAACCACCACACCCTAGAAATTCTGTCGAGGTTTATCTTTAAGCCATATAGCCCATCTACAAACTCCGTTTCCATATGAGTTGGGAAATTGTGTTAGATGTAAATATAAACGGAATACAATGATTTGCAAATCCTTTTCAACCCATATTCAATTGAATGCACTACAAAGACAAGATATTTGATGTTCAAACTCATAAACTTTATTTTTTTTTTGAAAATAATAATTAACTTAGAATTTCACGGCTGCAAAACGTGCCAAAGTAGTTGGGAAAGGGCATGGTCACCACTGTGTTACATGGCCTTTCCTTTTAACAACACTCAGTAAACGTTTGGGAACTGAGGAGACACATTTTTTAAGCTTCTCAGGTGGAATTCTTTCCCATTCTTGCTTGATGTACAGCTTAAGTTGTTTAACAATCCGGGGGTCTCTGTTGTGGTATTTTAGGCTTCATAATGCGCCACACATTTTCAATGGGAGACAGGTCTGGACTACAGGCAGGCCAGTCCAGTACCCGCACTCTTTTACTATGAAGCCACGTTGATGTAACACGTGGCTTGGCATTGTCTTGCTGAAATAAGCAGGGGCGTCCATGGTAACGTTGCTTGGATGGCAACATATGTTGCTCCAAAACCTGTATGTACCTTTCAGCATTAATGGCGCCTTCACAGATGTGTAAGTTACCCATGACTTGGGCACTAATACACCCCCATACCATCACAGATGCTGGCTTTTCAACTTTGCGCCTATAACAATCCGGATGGTTCTTTTCCTCTTTGGTCCGGAGGACACGACGTCCACTGTTTCCAAAAACAATTTGAAATGTGGAATCGTCAGACCACAGAACACTTTTCCACTTTGTATCAGTCCATCTTAGATGAGCTCAGGCCCAGCGAAGCCGACGGCATTTCTGGGTGTTGTTGATAAACGGTTTTCGCCTTGCATAGGAGAGTTTTAACTTGCACTTACAGATGTAGCGACCAACTGTAGTTACTGACAGTGGGTTTCTGAAGTGCTCCTGAGCCCATGTGGTGATATCCTTTACACACTGATGTCGCTTGTTGATGCAGTACAGCCTGAGGGATCGAAGGTCACGGGCTTAGCTGATTACGTGCAGTGATTTCTCCAGATTCTCTGAACCCTTTGATGATATTACGGACTGTAAATGGTGAAATCCCTAAATTCCTTGCAATAGCTTGTTGAGAAAGGTTTTTCTTAAACTGTTCAACAATTTGCTCACGCATTTGTTTGAATGACTGAGCATTTCATGGAATCTACTTTTATACCCAATCATGGCACCCACCTGTCCCCAATTTGCCTGTTCACCTGTAGGATGTTCCAAATAAGTGTTTGATGAGCATTCCTCAACTTTATTAGTATTTATTGCCACCTTTCCCAACTTCTTTGTCACGTGTTGCTGGCATCAAATTCTAAAGTTAAAGATTATTTGCAACAAAAACAAATGTTTATCAGTTTGAACATCAAATATGTTGTCTTTGTAGCATATTCAACTGAATATGGGTTGAAACTGATTTGCAAATCATTGTATTCCGTTTATATTTACATCTAACACAATTTCCCAACTCATATGGAAACGGGGTTTGTATAAAGGAGACTCAAAATTAAGATAGAGCAATATGTAAATGAAGGGAAATAATAAGCCAGTTAATAATAAAAAATGTCAACTTCCATCCATCCATTTACTACCGCTTATTCCCTTTGGGGTCGCGGGGGGCGCTGGAGCCTATCTCAGCTACAATCGGGCGGAAGGCGGGGTACAACTTGTCACTTGTTATTAAAAAAACACTGGATGACTTGTTTCCTCGCTAGGTCCTTCTCAGGTTGTTATGAAGCAATACATCATGGAATATGAGACAGTTCGGAAATTGTTCCATGTACGGAATGAGGATACTGTCATTTAGAAGTACACGACCAAGTCAATCAATCCCCGATTTATTTATTTTGTGGGCTCTCAGTAAGTGACAGGCCTATTTTTACCCTTCCATAGCGTAGGAGAATGGTGATAGGAACCCACTGAGGGATTCCCCCACACTTACCGCCTCAGGGACATCCCGGGGGAACGCGCTGAAATTACACTGAAGTGACTCAAATCGCATTAGCGGCCGTGGGTTCATACGCAGTACATGGTGGTTACATATCATATCACCGTTTCTCACTCTTGCACCACCAATGAGAAGTGAAGGCTCGGAGCTGAGCCCATGTATTTTTCATGTCTCTGCGGCACTGATACTGGTCAGAAGCAGTGATTTCTTCTCCCGCTTATTGATGCCTTTTCTTCTCTTCTGGAATGATCACAACTGGAACATGAAGAAAAGGGGCCGCATACGGCATATGGAAAACAAAGCACTGTAGTTTCTCGCTACCACAGGCAGTATTCAACGCACTGCGTTTTATTGATCATTTGAATAATGTGAGCTACCACTCGTTTTGGGTTGAAGGGTAAGAGCCTATTAGTTTCATATGACAAATGAGAAAAAACATTTTGGTTGGAGGCTGCCATTAATAACAATGTGTCACATTTGGTTAATAGTGCTATAGACAATATTAAACAATAGATTCTTTCAACGATCATTATTAAGCTGTTTCTATTTTCTAGTAATGAGTAGAGGTCCTGATGGCTTCATCTGGCCAGGATCTTCAGCTCTCACTGGATCGGTTCCCAGCCGAGTGTGAAGCGACTGGGATGAGAATCAGCACCTCCAAGTCCGAGTCCACGGTTCTCGCACGGAAAAGGGTGGAATGCCAAATAGTAGCTCATTTGGAATTTGATGCCTGCAACATGTTTCAAAAAAGCTGGCACAAGTGGCAAAAAAGACTGAGAAAGTTGAGGAATGCTCATTAAACACTTATTTGGAACATCCCACATGTGAACAGGCTAATTGGGAACAGGTGGGTGCCATGATTGGGTATAAAAGCAGCTTCCATGAAGTACTCAAAGTCATTCACAAACAAGGATGGGGCGAGGGTCACCACTTTGTGAACAAATGCCTGAGCAAATCGTCAAACAGTTTAAGAACAACATTTCTCAACGAGCTATTGCAAGGAATTTAGGGATTTCGCCATTTACAGTCCATAATATCATCAAAAGGTTTAGACATCAGTGTGTAAAGGATATATCCACATGGGCTCAGGAACACTTCAGAAAACCACTGTCAGTAACTACAGTTTGTCGCTAAATCTGTAAGTACAGGTTAAAACTCGCGAAAGCCATTTATCAACAACACCCAGAAATTCTGCCGGCTTTGCTGGGCCCGAGCTCATTTAAGATGGACTGATGCAAAGTGGAAAAGTGTTCTGTGGTCTAAAGAGTCCACATTTCAAATTGTTTTTGGGAACTGTGGACGTCATGTCCTCCGGATCAAAGAGGAAAAGAACCATCCAGATTGTTATAGGCGCAAAGTTCAAAAGCCAGCATCTGTGATGGTATGGGGGTGTATTAGTGCCCAAGGCATGGGTAACTTACACACCTGTGAAGGCACCATTAATGCTGAAAGGTACATACAGGTTTTGGAGCAACATATGTTGCCATCCAAGCAACATTATCATGGACGCCCCTGCTTATTTCAGCAAGACAATGCCAAGCCACGTGTTACAACAGCGTGGCTTCATAGTAAAAGAGTGCGGGTACTAAACTGGCCTGCATGTAGTCCAGACCTGTCTCCCATTGAAAATGTGTGGTGCATTATGAAGCTTAAAATACCACAACGGAGACCTCGGACTGTTGAACAACTTAAGCTGTACATCAAGCAAGAATGGGAAAGAATTCCACCTGAAAAGCTTCAAAAATTGGTCTCCTCAGTTCCCAAACGTTTACTGAGTGTTGTTAAAAAGAAAGGCCATGTAACACAGTGGTAAAAATCCCCCTGTGCCAACTTTTTTGCAATGTCTTGCTGCCATTAAATTCTAAGTTAATGATTATTTCGACAAAAAAAAAAAAGTTTCTCAGTTTGAACATTAAATATCTTGTCTTTGCAGTCTATTCAATTGAATATAAGTGGAAAAGGATTCGCAAATGTTTGTATTCTGTTTTTATTTACCTTTTACACACCGTGCCAACAATATTTTATTATTTATTTTAGAAATACAAATGGTTTAAATATTTCAGTGTGTGTATTTATTGAGCACACTCAACAATAACAGTGATATTATATTTCCATCTTGTTACATCCCTATATGAGGACGATAGCATGGCAGAGGGGATGATTACAATAAGTAGGGGTCATCTCACAGCCAAAACTGCTTATCAGATTCCTCACAAATGAATGTGATTATTCAGAGGGCATAATTTAATAATCGAGGCCAATCATCCACACCAGTCACAAGTCCATCCTCTGCGCAGAAAACTGCAGCCCAACTTGCAGGGCAGGTAGTGCAGCGAGCTCTATTACAAATTCATTTGGATTGTGCCCATGCAAGATTGATGGGATCCCTCGGCCGCTTGTTTGTACGGACTACATGCTTCAATTCAATTATTCATGTCTTACCAGGCATCCTAGCGTGCACCGGACCGCCTACCTGCCCACGCTGGTGGGGAAATGGTAACACGAGCACCAAAGCATGATATCTCTCAGGGGAAAGATGGGAAGGGGCGTTAGCGGGTGTCTGATTCTGGGATTGATGAAGGGTAAAGTTATTGTCGTAATG
Organism: Nerophis lumbriciformis; assembly: GCF_033978685.3. Taxonomy (NCBI): domain Eukaryota; kingdom Metazoa; phylum Chordata; class Actinopteri; order Syngnathiformes; family Syngnathidae; genus Nerophis; species Nerophis lumbriciformis. Next base: position 19,082,287 of record NC_084570.2, on the reverse strand, counting down.
GTTGGAGACAAATTAACAGCACTTACTCATACAGCAAATGTAATTACCGGGGTTTAGCATCGTCTGATGACACCGATCCTGGAAACTCTTGCTGGATTATTACTTTCTGGAACTGTTGTAACTTAGACATTTGGCTGAACACGTTCATTATTTCCAAGTCATGAAAAGCATAGTCCTCGAAAATAGCCAGCTCATTATCAAAATCCGTGTATCATAAAAGTCCTGAAATTTGGGGGAGCGAAAACGTTCAGGAATACTACAGCAGTGTTTCTTAACCATATAGCTCGTTGTTGGCCTGCTGACGTGCCTTAGAGCAGTGTTTTTCAACCTTTTTTGAGCCAAGGCACATTTCTTGTGTTGAAAAAATGCGGAGGCACAACACCAACAGAAATCATTAAAAAAAGAAACCCAGTTGACAGTAAAAAGTCGTTGTCACAATTGTTGGATATGACTTTAAAGGGGAACATTATCACCAGACCTATGTAAGCGTCAATATATACCTTGATGTTGCAGAAAAAAGACCATATATTTTTTTAACCGATTTCCGAACTCTAAATGGGTGAATTTTGGCGAATTAAACGCCTTTTCTAATATTCGCTCTCGGAGCGACGTGACCACCGAGTCAAATCAGCCCTGTTTTTTTCCGTTTTTTCGACTGTTTTCCGTACCTTGGAGACATCATGCCTCGTCGGTGTGTTGTCGGAGGGTGTAACAACACGAACAGGGACAGATTCAAGTTGCACCAGTGGCCCAAAGATGCGAAAGTGGCAAGAAATTGGAGGTTTGTTCCGCACACTTTACCGACGAAAGCTATGCTACGACAGAGATGGCAAGAATGTGTGGATATCCTGCGACACTCAAAGCAGATGCATTTCCAACGATAAAGTCAAAGAAATCTGCCGCCAGACCCCCATTGAATCTGCTGCAGTGTGTGAGCAATTCAGGGACAAAGGACCTCGGTAGCATGGCAAGCAATGGCGGCAGTTTGTTCCCGCAGACGAGCGAGCTAAACCCCCTGGATGTCTTGGCTCACACCGTCCCTTATGCCACCGAAGATGATCAAGAGAAGAATATCAACCCTAGCTTCCCTGGCCTGCTGACATCAACTCCAAAACTGGATAGATCAGCTTTCAGGAAAAGAGCGCGGATGAGGGCATGTCTACAGAATATATTAATTGATGAAAATTGGGCTGTCTGCACTCTCAAAGTGCATGTTGTTGCCAAATGTATTTCATATGCTGTAACCCTAGTTCATAGTTGTTAGTTTCCTTTAATGCCAAACAAACACATACCAATCGTTGGTTAGAAGGCGATCGCTGAATTTGTCCTCGCTTTCTCCCGTGTCGCTGGCTGTCGTGTCGTTTTCCTCGGTTTCGCTTGCATACGGTTCAAACCGATATGGCTCAATAGCTTCAGTTTCTTCTTCAATTTCGTTTTCGCTACCTGCCTCCATACTACAACCATCCGTTTCAATACATTCGTAATCTGTTGAATCGCTTAAGCCGCTGAAATCCGAGTCTGAATCCGAGCTAATGTCGCTATAGCTTGCTGTTCTTTCCGCCATGTTTGTTTGTGTTGGCTTCACTATGTGACGTCACAGGAAAATGGACGGGTGTTTGTAACGATGGTTAAAATCAGGCACTTTGAAGCTTTTTTTAGGGATATTGCGTGATGGGTAAAATTTTGAAAAAAACTTCGAAAAATATAATAAGCCACTGGGAACTGATTTTTAATGGTTTTAACCATTCTGAAATTGTGATAATGTTCCCCTTTAAACGAGTCAAAGTAGGTGTACTGTCACCACCTGTCACATCATGCCGTGACTTATTTAGAGTTTTTTGCTGTTTTCCTGTGTGTAGTGTTTTACTTCTTGTCTTGTGCTCCTATTTAAATCACCAAAAATGATTCCCGGGCGCGGCACCGCTGCTGCCCACTGCTCCCCACACCTCCCAGGGGGTGAACAAGGGGATGGGTCAAATGCAGAGGACAAATTTCACCACACCTAGTGTGTGTGTGACAATCATTGGGACTTTAACTTTAACTTTAACTTTTGGTGGCTTTTTCTCTTCTTTTTTTTTGGTATTTTCCTGTAGCAGATTCATGTCTTCCTTTGAGCGATATTTCCACTTTGTTTGTATCCTTCTTCGTGTGGACATTGTCGATTGTCATGTCATTGTGGACGCCGTCTTTGCTCCACAGTAAGTCTTTGCTGTCGTCCAGCATTCTGTTTTTGTTTACTTTGTAGACAGTTCAGTTTTAGTTTCGTTCTGCATAGCCTTCCCTAAACTTCAATGCCTTTTCTTAGGGGCACTCACCTTTTGTTTATTTTTAGTTTAAGCATTAGACACCTTTTTACCTGCACGCTGCCTCCTGCTGTTTCCGACATCTACAAAGCAATTAGCTACCTGCTGCCACCTACTGATATGGAAGAGTGTTACACGGTTACTCTGCCGAGCTCTAGACAGCACCGACACTCAACAACAACACATCATTTGCCGACTATAATTACTGGTTTGCAAAAAATATTTGTAACCCAAATAGGTGAAATTAGATCATCTCCCACGGCACACCAGACTGTATTAGAGCTTTAGAGGGTCGCCGAAAATATATCATGTACTCAGTTGTAATACACTTTTCTACCACATGTGGCAGTAATGACAATATCAAACAAACAGAAGATGTCTGGAGCTAAAGTAATAGAGAAGTTGGCAACACTTTTGTATGGGGAACATATTCAACATTAATTAGTTGCTTATTAACATGCAAATTAGTAACATATTGGCTCATATTTAGTCATTATTAAGTACTTATTATTGCCTTATTCTGCATGGCCTTATTATACAACCAGTAAGCCATTAACTAAGAGTCTTCCCTCAATAACCTCGGAATTATTGCTTATTAGTAACCCTAACCCTAATATGTTCCCTTAGTGTCCAAATAACTTTAAATTAAGTTTTTGTTACTTTAATAAGCAACTAATTAATGGTGAATATGTTCCCCCATACTAAAGTGTTACCGAGCAGTTTCTTAAAGCTGGGATGTCAAGCTGGTTTCCATTGAGGGCCACGTAGCAGTTATGGCTGCCATCAGAGGGCCGCTTGTAAGAGTGAATAATGTATGAATTTGCCTCTGGATTTCATTGTCAATTATATAAATTGTTTTAAGTAGACTGTCGATTTTACAGTAAAAACTTGACATTTACAAAATTCTACTGTAAAATAGTGTTTTTTTGTTTTTTTTATAACATTTTACAGTAAATGGAGAAACAGTACCACTGTTTTTTGGGGGTGGAGGGGTTTACGGAAAAAGCTGGCAGCTTCGTTGCCAGAATTTTTGTATAAAATTGACATTGGTTTTTACAACATTATATTAATGGAAAAACAGTACAAGTTCTTTTTTTATTCTGGCAACTTAGCTGCCAGTTTTTCTACCATAAAAACAAATGTACCGTCTTTCCATTTACAGTAATACACCGTTAAAGACAACAACCGTAGATTTTACAGTCAAAAACTGGCAGCTCAGTCAACAGAATTTTAACGCAAAAAAAGTTGTTTTTTCAATTTACAGTAATATGCTGTAAAAAATGTAACATTTATTGTCATTTTTTATTAATTTGATGGGTAGTTCGCTGTAAAGTTAAGTATTTTTATTTAGACAAAAACATGTTTGGAAAGTATGATAATATTGGATACTATTCAAGTTTAAAAGGTTTGCAATTTCAAGCAGTACATATATTTTTTCTTTCAAAATGAAAAAAAAATCTATTACATTTAGTGAGAAAATATGAAGTACTTTATTGACACATAACATTTCCAGGTGTTTGCGGGCCAGATAAAATGGTGTCGCGGGCCAGATCTGGCCCTCGTGCCTTGAGTTTGACATCTGTGTTTTAACCAAATAAAAAAAAAATATATATATTAGCATCAAACAGTATATCGTAACAGTAATCATTTCTGAAAAAATCGTACAGCTGTGGGCTGTCTGTGCCTTATAATTAAGTATTTTAGTAAATAAAACCCCTGAAGACAAAATCCTTCGTCTTCCTGGCTGTCAACCCCTCCAAGTTCAACCACTGCAATTAATTTATTTTATATTTGCGTAAATGTATGCAAATTAATTTTTCGTCAGTTTTTATGAGTCCGCTCTTTTGCAGCATATTTGATTAGTATTATTTTTTGTAATCAGCCTGACCTAAGCCTTGATAATATTTTGTGTGATTAACACATGCTTTCATATCATTTGACAAAGTTTATCATGTTAAAGCAAGTAAATTAGATATAATTGTGTGAATGCTCCAAAACATTCACACAAGTATATGGTTTTCAACACCAAAATTCATCTATTTATTATTTTTCTTCTTCTCCAGATTTTGCCGCGCTCTACCTTCCACATTTTTCACCCAATTCAAACCGTTCCAACTCCAAACTGTTCAGCCTTTTCGGGAATCGTGAGCTTTCCCTTGACAAATTCATTTTCATTCACAAAATGTTTCCCATTCAGAATGAATTGGCCATTTTTCAAACTTCCACCATTTCCACATTTTTCAACCAATTCAAACCACTACACCTTCAACATATTCCACTCATCCTGGACATTTAAATTATTGTTTTTTTCAAGTTAAAAAAAATTCCAGGAATTCCCAGAATTCCCGTTTTTTTCCAAATCTTTTTTTCACCCTTTTTTCTGTCGACTACTCCGCCCACATTTTTAAATGCACTTCAACCGTTCCACCGCCAAAACATTTCTCTTAATCAGGACAAAAAACAAAGTTGTTTTTTTAACTGGAAAAATTCCCGGTTTTCCCGAAATTCCGTAGTACCATTTCTCAATTAAAAATGTTACTACTTCAACATTTTTCGACCATTTAAAAAAATTCTAACACCAACCATTCACTTTTTTTTTCTTTTTTTTAGCATTTTCCAAAAATTCAAGCTTTTCACGAAATTCCCAAATTTCCATGAAATTCCTATTGAAATGAATGGGACATTTTTCAATCTTCCACAATTCCCACATTTTTCAACTGATTCAAACTGTTTCACCTACAACACATTCAATTCATCCTGGAAATTCAAACAAACCAATTTTCCACGTTCAACACATTTCCAGGAATTTTTTTCTAACCTAATTTCCAAACTTTTTTAGTACGATGACTCCTTTTACCTTTTTCAACCCATTTCAACCGTTCCACTGTCAAAACATTCCTCTTAGTCAGGACGAAAAACAAGTTGGTTTACAAACTTTCTAAATTCCCGTTTTTTCCGGAAATTCCGTAATACCATTTTTCTATTAAAAAACGGTTCCTACCTCAACATTTCTTGACCGTTTTAAACAAATCCAACACCAACCAATTCAGCTCGTTCAGGACATTCATGCTTTTCCCCAAAATTCCCAAATTTCCAGGAATTTCCCATTGAAATTAATGGGACATTTTTCCAGGTTGCACAATTCCCACATTTTTCAACCTATTCAAATCATTCCAACATTAACACGATCCACTCATCCTGGACATTCAAACTAACACTTTCCGAAGCTCCAAACCAAATTCCGTTTTTCCTGGAAATTCTAACATTCAAACTATTCTTACATTCATACTACATTCTGTCAGCATTTCAGTTCAACTTCAGCATTGGAGCATTCCTCATCTAGTTATTGAATGATTTTTAAATCAGGGGTAAAATGACTAATTCAGTGTAAATATTTGAGTGGGCCCTAGGCCCCTCTGTGGTGGAAAAGTTGGGGCCCCTAACTCGAAAAGGTTAAGAACGCCCGTATTACAGTATGCCTGAAAACGTCGCACAATTTGGAGGTCCAACTGTCACTGTGCATGTATACATCGATACATGCTTTTTTTAAATCGTGGTAACGGATAAATATGTATTTTCTTCATAGGTATCATGGGCTGAATGTCTAGTATCAACCCTACAGAGGTGTCACTGAGACAGAAAAAGTCCCAATTAGCCTGGAATTCAACAATAATTGAATTCCAAGCCATCCTGAAGTGTTTTGTGTGGGACTGGTTCTTGCAAAGCGACACATTCCTGCAGTTTGGTAGTGACTGGAGTGCACGTGAACAGCTCTATCACCAGCAGGTGCGGGTTGCCTTGCCAGCGCCAGGTTGGCGCAGCCTGGTTCCGTTTCGGAGCCACAGCGGGCAGAGGGGAAAAAACATGGCGTTGGCTCAAGAGGGAGGGCGGCGCAGACAAGCAGAAAGAGAATGGGGGATGTGTCCTCGTTTTCAGCTTCTGCTTATTTTTGTCAATTCTTGCAATCCTACTGTGGAACTTTATTGAATATGTTTAAACCTCTTTGTTCATCCTCAAATGCTTAAGGGATGATTATATGTTTTATTTTTCTAGATTTACGATTTACTAGATAAACGATATTATTGCCATTATTTTTTTGGGACCAAATGAACCACTGATGATTGGACAATACATACGAATAATGGAAGTATACACTTTCAAATACAGTTAATTGTATTTCTCGTATATTTTAACACTGTACAAAGTGAAGTTGGCACTTTGTGTAATTGGTAAAAAAAAAACAGAATACAATGATTTGCAATTGCTTTTCAATTTATATTTAATTGAATAGACTGCAAAGACAAGATTTTTAATGTTCGAACTGAGAAACTACTTTTTTTTGTGCAAATAATCATTAACTTAGAATTTAATGGCAGCAACACATTGCAAAAAAGTTGGCACAGGGGCATTTTTACCACTGTGTTACATGGCCTTTCCTTTTAACAACACTCAGTAAATGTTTGGAAACTGATGAGACCAATTATTGAAGATTTTCAGGTGGAATTATTTCCCATTCTTGCTTGATGTACAGCTTAAATTGTCCGTTGTGGTATTTTAGGCTTCATATTGCGCCACACATTTTCATTGGGAGACAGGTCTGGACTACAGGCAGGCCAGTCTAGTACCCACACTCTTTTACTATGAAGCCACGCTGTTGTAACACATGCAAAATGTGGCTTGGTATTGTCTTGCTGAAAAAAGCATGATAAAGTTGCTTGGATGACAACATATGTTGCTCCAAAACCTGTATGTACCTTTCAGCATTAATGGCGCCTTCACAGATGTGGAAGTTACCCATGTCTTGGGCACTAATACACCCCTATAACATCACTGATACTGGCTTTTGAACTTTGCGCCTTGAACAATCTGAATGGTTCTTTTCCTCTTTGTTCCGAAGGACATGACGTCCACAGTTTCCAAAAACAATTTGAAATGTGGATTCATCAGACCACAGAACACTTTTCCACTTTGCATCAGTCCTTCTTAGATGGGATCGGGCCCAGTGAAGCCGGCGGCGTTTCTGGGTGTTGTTGATAAATGGCTTTCGCTTTGCATAGTAGAGTTTTAACTTGCACTTACAGTTGTAGCAACAAACTGTAGTTACTGACAGTGGTTTTCTGAAGTGTTCCTGATTCCATGTGGTGATATCCTTTACACACTGATGGCGCTTTTTGATGCAGTACCGCCTGAGGAATCGAAGGTCACGGGCATTCAATGTTGGTTTTCAGCCTTGCTGCTTACGTGCAGTGATTTCTCCAAATTCTCTGAACCTTTTGACATTACAGACAGTAGATGGTGAAATCCCTAAATTCCTTGCAATAGCTGGTTGAGAAATGTTGTTCTTAAACAATTGCTCAGGCATTTGTTGACAAAGTGGTGACCCTCACGGCATCCTTGTTTGTGAATGACTGAACATTTCATGGAAGCTGCTTTTATACCCAATTATACCGTATTATAAGGCGCACTGCCGATGGTCTATTTTTTTATCTTTTTCATATATTAGGCATTTTTCTAAATGCAAAACACTTCCTTGTGGTCTACATAACATGTAATGGTGGTTCTTTGGTCAAAATGTTGCATAGATTATGTTTTACAGATCATCTTCAAGCTGCTTTCTGACAGTCGCTTCCGGATGCGTCGTTTTGTAGATGGTCTTATTTACGTGCCTCGCCTTCGACAGCATCTTCTCCTCGTCATCTTTGTTGTAGCGGTGTAGTGTGCAAGGATGGGAGTGGAAGAAGTGTCCAAAAATGGAGCTAACTGTTTTAATGACATTCAGACTTTACTTCAATCAATAACGGAGCAGCATCTCCTCATCCGGAAACAACCATACCAGAAATGTGTCCCTTGAAAAACCGTCCGACCGGAACCCTCTAAACTAAAGTTCCTTGGGTGAATTATGTAAACTCACTACACCGGTATGTTTTAGCGCTTTCATTGTGTGTTTACTGACAGATATAAGTAAGAACTTTACACTACTTTATATAAGAAATTGCAACAGCAGAGGATGAATGTCCCATAACAAGAAGATTGAGAAAAAGAAGAAGCTTATTGACTACGGTGTTGGCGCAGACTTCAAAGGTGGACGCGCGCAATTTTTCAGGATTTACGCAGATCCCAAATACACATAAGCAGGTATCAGAAAGTAAGAAAAGTTGCTTTTACATAATATTGCGAAACAAAACGCCAGATAATATGTCTTACCTTATACCCACACCATAATAATACTCGTATGTTTAATGCGCCGACGATCCTTCAAGCGGTGCAGCTTCATAGTTTACTAAAGTCGTACTAAAACTTTTGTGTGTAATGTTCTATATTTTCAATGGAACATTTAAAATGTTGGTGTTGTTTACTTTAGACCAGGGGTGTCAAACTCAAATACAGAGTGGGCCAAAATTTAAAACTGAACAAAGCCGCGGGCCAAGGTTGAACACATTAACCTTTTAATAGGGACCCAAACAAGTTTTGCATTGAATATTGAACAAGCAAGACTTTTATAACTTTATAGTGACATGCAAAATCATGTTTCAAATAATAATAATAATAATTCAATCAATCAATCAATCAATCAATCAATCTTTATTTATATAGCCCTAAATCACAAGTGTCTCAAAGGGCTGCACAAGCCACAACGACATCCTCGGTACAAAGCCCACATAAGGGCAAGGAAAAACTCACCCCAGTGGGACGTCGATGTGAATGACTATGAGAAACCTTGGAGAGGACCGCATATGTGGGTAACCCCCCCCCCCTCTAGGGGAGACCGAAAGCAATGGATGTCGAGTGGGTCTGACATAATATTGTGAGAGTCCAGTCCATAGTGGATCCAACATAATAGTAAGAGTCCAGTCCATAGTGGGGCCAGCAGGACACCATCCCGAGCGGAGACGGGTCAGCAGCGCAGAGATGTTCCCAGCCGATGCACAGGCGAGCGGTCCACCCCGGGTCCCGACTCTGGACAGCCAGCACTTCATCCATGGCCACCGGACCTGTGCCCCCCCCCCTCAAGGAAAAGGGGAGCAGAGGAGAAAAGAAAAGAAACGGCAGATCAACTGGTCCAACAGGGGGGCTATTTAAAGGCTAGAGTATACAAATGAGTTTTAAGATGGGACTTAAATGCTTCTACTGAGGTAGCATCTCTAATTGTTACCGGGAGGGCATTCCATAGTACTGGAGCCCGAATAGAAAACGCTCTATAGCCCGCAGACTTTTTTTGGGCTCTGGGAATCACTAATAAGCCGGAGTTCTTTGAACGCAGATTTCTTGCCGGGACATATGGTACAATGCAATCGACAAGATAGGACGGAGCTAGACCGTGTAGTATTTTATACGTAAGTAGTAAAACCTTAAAGTCACATCTTAAGTGCACAGGAAGCCAGTGCAGGTGAGCCAGTATAGGCGTAATATGATCAAACTTTCTTGTTCTTGTCAAAAGTCTAGCAGCCGCATTTTGTACCAACTGTAATTTTTTAATGCTAGACATAGGGAGACCCGAAAATAATACGTTACAGTAGTCGAGACGAGACGTAACGAACGCATGAATAATGATCTCAGCGTCGCTAGTGGATAAAATAGAACGGATTTTAGCGATATTACGGAGATGAAAGAAGGCCGTTTTAGTAACACTCTTAATGTGTGATTCAAACGAGAGAGTTGGGTCGAAGATAATACCCAGATTCTTTACTGATTCGCCTTGTGTAATTGTTTGGTTGTCAAATGTTAAGGTGGTATTATTAAATAAATGTCGGTGTTTAGCAGGACCGATAATCAGCATTTCCGTTTTCTTGGCGTTGAGTTGCAAGAGGTTAGCGGACATCCATTGTTTAATTTCATTAAAAATAAATTAAAAATATTAAAATTGTGCAAAATATCAATGGCATATCAAATACAATTTAAATAAAAATTGAATGCCTCTTTTCTATTTGCAGCCTTCTGACGTAAATATCAACATTAACTTTTTCCACAGGCTAATAAATTTAAAAATAAAATAACAATGAATAAACCAACCATTCAGGACTTTAAACTGCTCACTTTGCAATACACTGATCTAATCTGATGTGCCCAAGCCAGATACCTGCCATCTTTTCTTGGATCCTAGTTCATTAATGTTGGGGCTCAGGCTTTGAGCTTAGGCAACCTTCATTATCCAACCAAGGTGTTCATCGTAGTCCACCCGGACCACAGTCTTTGGGGCGTGCTTTAAAGGCACTGCCTTTAACGTCCGCTTTTCATCCATTCTATCAACGTGCTGGCCCAGTCACAAGATATGTGCGGCTTCTGCATGAACACACACGGGAATGCAACGCATACTTGATCAACAGCGATACAGGTTACACTGAGGGTGCCCGTATAAACAACTTTAACAATGTTAGAAATATACGCCACACTGTGAATCCACACCAAACAAAAATGACAAACACATTTCGGGAGAACATCCGCACCGTAACACAACATAAACACAACAGAACAAATACCCAGAACCCTTTGCAGCACTAACTCTTCCGGGACGCTACAATATACCCCCCCGCCCTCCACCTTGTAGCTTCCGGAAGAGTTAGTGCTGCAAAGGGTTCTGGGTATTTGTTCTGTTGTGTTTATGTTGTGTTACGGTGCGGAGGTTCTCCCGAAATGTGTTTGTCATTCTTGTTTGGTGTGGGTTCACAGTGTGGCGTATATTTCTAACAAAACTTAAAGTTGTTTATACGGCAACCCTCAGTGTAACCTGTATCGCTGTTGATTTAGTATGCATGGGAGGGTTGACAAGTATGAGAATTAGCGGTGAATGCAGTGTTACCGCGGCACCGCCGCTGTATATAATCAGCGGGCCAGCTCTAGTGTTAATTTGATATTGCCTCAAGGGCCAAGTGAAATTACACGGCGGGCCACATTTGGCCCGCGGGCCAGAGTTTGACACACTTGCTTTAGACCATCATAGTGCAGGCTACCCTTATCTCTTATGTTTGACTGCCATCTACTGGTCAGACTTATCATTACACCATGTACCAAATAAAATAGTTTGAGGTGAATAAGCTCAACCAAACTTATTCCATACATTAGGCGCACCGGGTTATAAAGTTAAAGTTAAAGTTAAAGTACCAATGATTGTCACACACACACTAGGTGTGGCGAAATTATTCTCTGCATTTGACCCATCACCCTTGATCACCCCCTGGGAGGTGAGGGGAGCAGTGGGCAGCAGCGGTGGCTGCGCCCGGGAATCATTTTGGTGATTTAACCCCCAAGTCCAACCCTTATAAGGCGCACTGTCGAGTTTTGAGGGAAAAAAAGGTTTTTTAGTGCGCCTTATAGTACGGAAAATACGGTACTATGGCGGAATCGCGCACATCTCTTTGGGTACGTTTTTGCCATATATGGATAATCCGTTGGGAAAAACGCCACAAATTGTGCAAATTCCAAAAGGCTCCTTTGGAAAAGTATGAAGGAAAGCAAGATTGTTTTATAAACATCTCCACCATGCCTCCATGGTTTTAGTTCACATTTTGGGGTCTTATGCAGATCCCAAATACACAAAAATGGCCCCTTTGAGTCCGTTAGAAAAAAAAAAGATTCATAGGCATATATATATATATATATATATATACTCTGATTCTGAGGATTCTCAATCTTTTCAATTGCTTCTGTGGATTGGAAAATGCCTTTTATAGAAAAACAAATGATGAATGGCCTTCGAGGATTGCACAAGACAAGTGTTAATTAGCATATTTTCGTTCGGGTCCTCCAAGGAGACAAACGAACAATAGGTTGGCAGCAGACCTGCTTGGAAGCCACAATGCCATTTTGAGCGGAGAAGCATGTATTGCAAAGCTCATGAATAACCTCATTGGAGTTTGCTGAAATCCTGCACGCGCGACATGGACACGAGTATTGGATGCTGCCATGTACGAGAATGGAATGTGTAAGGAAATAATGAGTTCAAAACAAATACATGTGGGGAGGTAAAGCTCACTGGTGTGTTACATTGTATTTGGAATCTTCTGGAAGTCATTTTCACGGAACTAACAGAAAAGGTTGATGTCGGTGAAACTTTCTCCATGAGTCAGCTCACCCACACATTACTGTAATGGTTACTGTACTCTAGAAGAGGGGGCAATGCACCTGTAGAGGATGCTGAGTCACAACTTGGCTTGTCGCGATATCAGAATTTCAGTAGTCGATACCGATACCTGTGAATTACCACCATTATAGTCACTTATTCGCAAAAAAACCCCCAAAACCCATCTACTTTTAAATGCACTACTTCAGGGCTATTCAACTACATAATAAAGAGGGCCGCAGTTTCAAGAGCCCAAGGGCTCAGGGACCGGATATCGAAATGTGGATGTTTTGTCAGAAAGTGCCTCTGCAGGTTATATTTCTCTGGGACTGCGTTTACTTAATTGCAGAGTAAACACATCGGCTTTCACACTGCACTGTCAATGAATTCATTATTCTGCCCTCGCTAGTCGTTTCCAGCGTGTGCAGCTATTTAACACCATAAAGAAGAGAAGCTCCAGTTTTTGTTGAGCAAGCATTATCGCTTTTTGATGACGTTCCGGTCGGATGAATGCGATCTCAGCGTGGGAGCCTTCATATTGAGGACAAATCGCTTATATATCCGATGTATATCCACGTATGAAAGAAAAAATTGGGAATCGCACTGTTCACACGGACATGAAGAAATCCGATACAGGTCGCATATGGGCAAACAAATCGGAATTGACCTGCAGTGTGAAGGCCTAAGTTGTGTTTTCGTAGCACTTTTAGAAGTGATAAAGGTTAGCTTGCATGCTTCTGCAGATTCTCTGCGCGTTGTAGTAAAAATGCACACTCACTGGGCTTGTGGTGGCGGATCTCTACTCTCACACACAAAGTGTATTATTCTGCGGTAAACTAGGGGTATATGAGGTGTGTTGTAAAAGAGGAGTTACACTGCCCCAACAGTTTATTTATTTACAAACCCCGTTTCCATATGAGTTGGGAAATTGTGTTAGATGTAAATATAAACGGAATACAATGATTTGCAAATCATTTTCAACCCATATTCAATTAAATGCACTACAAAGACAAGATATTTGATGTTCAAACTCATAAACTTTATTTTTTTTTTTTCAAATAATAATTAGCGTAGAATTTCATGCCTGCAACATGTGCCAAAGGAGTTGGGAAAGGGCATGTTCACCACTGTGTTACATGGCCTTTCCTTTTAACAACACTCAGTAAACGTTTGGGAACTGAGGAGACACATTTTTTAAGCTTCTCAGGTGGAATTCTTTCCCATTCTTGCTTGATGTACAGCTTAAGTTGTTCAACAGTCCGGGGGTCTCCGTTGTGGTATTTTAGGCTTCATAATGCGCCACACATTTTCAATGGGAGACAGGTCTGGACTACAGGCAGGCCAGTCTAGTACCCACACTCTTTTACTATGAAGCCATGTTGATGTAACACGTGGTTTGGAATTGTCTTGCTGAAATAAGCAGGGGCGTCCATGGTAACGTTGCTTGGATGGCAACATATGTTGCTCCAAATCCTGTATGTGCCTTTCAGCATTAATGGCGCCTTCCCAGATGTGTAAGTTACCCATGCCTTGGGCACTAATACACCCCCATACCATCTCAGATGCTGGCTTTTCAACTTTGCGCCTATAACAATCCGGATGGTTCTTTTCCTCTTTGGTCCGGAGGACACGACGTCCACAGTTTTCAAAAACAATTTGAAATGTGGACTCGTCAGACCACAGAACACTTTTCCACTTTGTATCAGTCCATCTTAGATGAGCTCAGGCCCAGCGAAGCCGACGGCGCTTTTGGGTGTTGTTGATAAACGGTTTTTGCCTTGCATAGGAGAGTTTTAACTTGCACTTACCGATGTAGCGACCAACTGTAGTTACTGACAGTGGGTTTATGAAGTGTTCCTGAACCCATGTGGTGATATCCTTTACACACTGATATCGCTTGTTGATGCAGTACAGCCTGAGGGATCGAATGTCACGGGCTTAACTGCTTTAGTGCAGTGATTTCTCCAGATTCTCTGAACCCTTTGATGATATTACGGACCGCAGATGGTGAAATCCCTAAATTCCTTGCAATAGCTGGTTGAGAAAGGTTTTTCTTAAACTGTTCAACAATTTGCTCACGCATTTGTTGACAAAGTGGTGACCCTCGCCCCATCCTTGTTTGTGAATGACTGAGCATTTCATGGAATCTACTTTTATACCCAATCATGGCACCCACCTGTTCCCAATTTGCCTGTTCACCTGTGTGATGTTCCAAATAAGTGTTTGATGAGCATTCCTCAACTTTATCAGTATTTATTGCCACCTTTCCCAACTTCTTTGTCACGTCTTGCTGGCATCAAATTCTAAAGTTAATGATTATTTGCAAAAAAAAAAAAGTTTATCAGTTTGAACATCAAATATGTTGTCTTTGTAGCATATTCAACTGAACATGGGTTGAAAATGATTTGCAAATCATTGTATTCCGTTTATATTTACATCTAACACAATTTCCCAACTCATATGGAAACGGGGTTTGTATTTAGTGAATGCAAAGTCCTTCAGCCAAGCAGCTGCCTCTTGGTCTTCTGTGTGGAGGGTGACCAATCCTCCTCTCAGTCTTTGGAGAGGGCAAGCTTCAATGGTGTGTTCCATTGTCTGCTCCTCTCCACAAGCACACAGTGGGCTAGGGCTACTGCCCCGTTTGTGAAGGCTGGCCAAGCACCGGCAATGTCCAGTCCTGAATCTGTTGGTCGACCACTGTGTCCTTGAAAGGTCTGTGCCGGGGACATGTTGTGAACGGTCTGACACAAGGTGTTTGTTGGGGATTTCTTTGGACGCCAATTCCTTTTCCCAAGCTGATTGGATGGTGAAGTCAGCTGGTGGGGTGTTTTTCCATATGGGGTGTCTGGATGGGAGTTGAGCAGTGGTTGGGTTGAGGATGTCTTTGTGGATTGATAGATGCATCCTTTGGGTACACGCTGTTTGTCGGATATGTGGAGGTGCAATGTTTGATAGGACAGGGAGCCAGGGGAGTTGTGTTGAGCGAATTATCCTGGTTATAATTCTCATGGTTGTTTTGAGCTGGGTGTCCACGTACTGTATGTGGGGTGACCTGGACCAAACGGGAACACAACATTGTGCTGCAGAGTGTGCAAGGGCTAATGCTTAGGTGCCTAGTGTGGAGGTTGGCACGACCCATTTCGCACCAGCAAGCTTGCAGAGCAGGTTGTTTCTAATCTTCAATTTAGCCGTCGTCCCTTTTATATGTTCCTTGAAGGACAGGGTCCTGTCAAGGGTCACTCTAAGGGAGTTTGGATTAGGGCCATGCTTAAATTTAAGCCCTCTGAGGTAGATGTGGAGTTCTCTGGCAGCTTTTGCATTGTCGAGATAGAATACATCGAATTGGTTTTAGGCACCAAGTTTTGCAGTACTGATCTACTTTAGTGAGGTTTTCAGTGAGCACCCGTGCCAGTTGATCAAAAACGGGTGCTTGGAATGCCAGACAGATGTCATCTGTGTAGATTAATTTACGGGATTCGATGCTGGGTAGGTCGTCCTTGTAGAGGTAAAACATTGTTGGAGCTCGTTGGGAGACCATTTGTCTGTGTTCTCCATGCGCTCTGGACATCCGGTTGGTCAGCAGAGTTTTGACGGTGGCTAGAGCCCAGGCAGGGAGTCCCTTTGTGAGTTTTAGTAGAAGGTCTTTATGCCAGACCGTAGGTGGCTGTGAGGTCGAAAAATACAGTCCCGGTCTTCTTTCTGCTCTCGAAACCATTTTCGATGTAGGCGGTTAGGGCCATTACTTGTTTTCCTGTGCTGCGGTCCTGAACATTAACATTTATGAGCAAGGGCAAACCGGAAGCGCAAAATCCGCATTTGTGATAGGCTTCCACAAATAAGTAAATATATTGAAAACACTGGCTCTTTTTCCTAACACAGCAGGCGTTCTTCTTCAACACTAACTCAGTGCTCATGCACTGAATAAAAATGTGTTGTAGAGTATTTGCTACTGACAATACTGAAAAAAAGCACGTGTCGATGTATTTTTTGCGTGTTGGTATTGACGCGGTAGCGAAGTATCGATTATTTTGACAACCTTAGTCACATCATGAATAAACTAATAACACCAGCAACAACATGGCAAATATTTCATTGTTTGTAGTTCTATATATGTACAGTTAAGGCAGGGGTCTGCAACACGCGACTTTAGAGCTGCATGTGGCTCTTTAGCACCGCTCTAGTGGCTTCCTGGAGCTTTTTTCAAAAGTGTATGAAAATGAAAAAGGATCGGGGGGAAAACAATTTTTTTTGTTTTAAAATGTTTTTTGTAGGAGGACAAACATGACACAAACCTTCCTAATTGTTACAAATCCCCCTGTTTATATCAAACATGCTTCACTGATGAGAGTATTTGGCGAGCACCGTTTGGTCCTACTAATTTCGGCAGTCCTTGAACTCACCATAGTTTGTCCGACTGCCACAGAAAGACGTGTTTTACGCCACTTCTTCTTTGTCTCATTTTGTCCACCAAACGTTTTATGCTGTGCGTGAATGCACAAAGGTGAGCTTTGTTGATGTTATTGACTTGTGTGCAGTGCTAATGAGGCATATTTGGTCAGTGCATGGCTGCAAGCTAATCGATGCTAACATTATTTAGGCTCTCTGTATGTACATATTGCATCATTATGCCTCGTTTGCAGATATATTTGATCTCATTTAATTTCCTTTACTCATGTCCTCTGTGTATTTAATTTATAATTGCATGTATCATGACACATTATCTCTTTGTAATATTGGCTGCAATTCAGATAGTTGTTTGTGTGCCATGTTGTTCCAGACCACAGCAAACGTTACCCAGCTTGCAAAGATTGTAATAAATCCATTAGAAGAAGACAGCCTGCCGTTTCTTTAAACTTGGACACTATACATCTATACCTTTGGCCATTCTAAGACGTTATCTTACCCTCTGAGAAGCCTCCATTTTACAAATGTTTTCCAATGTTGTGTAAATGTGTAGAATAAATATTACATTTCAACATTTCTGTCAACAGAGGTTTGCGTCAGCTTGCGACACATAGTCATTTTGATAGTAGGCTAACATAGCTAATATAGACACATCATGTGTTGCACTCATTATACCACTTATATAAGACTTCTAAAGTAATTCTGATAGGAGGCTAATATAGCTAATATAGACACTTACATCATGTGTTGCCTTCATTATAAGACTTATATAAGACTTTTAAAGTCATTTTAATAGTATGCTAATATAGACACATCATGTGTTGCACTCATAACACTTATATAAGACTTTTACAGTCATTTTGATAGTATACTAAAATAGCTAATGTAGACACTTACATCATGTGTTGCACTCATTATAACACTTATATAAGGTTT
The DNA here is from genome assembly GCF_033978685.3 of Nerophis lumbriciformis. Classification (NCBI taxonomy): domain Eukaryota; kingdom Metazoa; phylum Chordata; class Actinopteri; order Syngnathiformes; family Syngnathidae; genus Nerophis; species Nerophis lumbriciformis. The sequence goes on along the minus strand of NC_084570.2, from coordinate 19,064,587 downwards.
TAATTTTTTTGCGACTCCTGACATTTTCTTTTTGTATTTTTGGTCCAATATGGCTCTTTCAACATTTTGGTTTTGCCAACCCGTGGTCTGATTGATTAGGATAGTTCAGGACCACCGGACGACATTGTTATTGCTTGTGTCTTTCATGGGCTCAATGAACACGTATGTAGAGCCTTAGGTTAGGAGAGCACCAAAACAAGACCTAAACAGGCAACATTGACGACAGACATTGATCAGGGTTAAGAAGAAGCAGCGGTTGCAGGCAGACTGAAGTCGAGATAATATAACACCTGTAGAAGCATTTTCAATCGGAGCGCGTGTAAAAAATGTAGCTAATAAAAGGTAACTCAAAAGACAGTAATTCACTGAAGGTAACATTTGGAATTTTACGATCAGGGTCTTTCAGATGCCAATTCCGATACCGATCATCCATTTGTCCATCCATCCATCCATCTTCTTCCGCTTATCCGAGGTCAGGTCGCGGGGGCAGCAGCCTAAGCAGGGAAGCCCAGACTTCCCTCTCCCCAGCCACTTCGCCCAGCTCCTCCCGGGGGATCCCGAGGCGTTCCCAGGCCAGCCGGGAGACATAGTCTTCCCAACGTGTCCTGGGTCTTCCCCGTGGCTTCCTACCGGTCGGACGTGCCCTAAACACCTCCCTCGGGAGGCGTTCGAGTGGCATCCTGACCAGATGTCCGGACCACCTCATCTGGCTCCTCTCGATGTGGAGGAGCAGCGGTTTTACTTTGAGCTCCTCCCGAATGGCAGAGGTTCTCACCCTATCTCTAAGGGAGAGCCCTGCCACCCGGCGGAGGAAACTCATTTCGGCCGCTTTTACCCGTGATCTTGTCCTTTCGGTCATAACCCAAAGCTCATGACCATAGGTAAGGATGGGAACGTAGATCGACCGGTAAATCGAGAGCTTTGCCTTCCGGCTCAGCTCCTTCTTCACCACAACGGATCGATACAGCGTCCGCATTACTGAAGACGCCGCACCGATCCGCCTGTCGATCTCATGATCCACTTTTTCCTCACTCGTGAACAAGACTCCGAGGTACTTGAACTCCTCCACTTGGGGCAAGATCTCCTCCCCAACCCGGAGATGGCACTCCACCCTTTTCCGGGCGAGAACCATGGACTCGGACTTGGAGGTGCTGATTACCATCCCAGTCGTTTCACACTCGGCTGCGAACCGATCCAGTGAGAGCAGATCTTGGCCAGATGAAGCCATCAGGACCACAACATCTGCAAAAAGCAGAGACCTAATCCTGCAGCCACCAAACCAGATACCCTCAACGCCTTGACTGCGCCTAGAAATTCTGTCCATAAAGGTTATGAACAGAATCGGTGACAAAGGGCATTCCATTTGTGCTTCAGCCAAACCAATCACATGTAATAACTGTAATTTGTTTTATTTTTATGGCGACACTGTAACAATATCAACACAATATTCACGCTAGAACATTATTCTCTTTTATTGCATACACTACTATCTACTACTCTTTTAAATCCTCTGTCCAGAGAATTATTCCCTGAATTTGTAAACAATAACAAAAACTATAATCAAAAGAAAAAATATGGAAATACAATTATTGATCTTATCACTCTAGTATCGGTCACATACTGATACCACCCTTGGTATTGACACTGTCCTTTTCTTACGTGTATGCCTGGTCTACTATCATAATCTATTTGTTAATTTCCTGATGATAGCTGCTTACTTTCTGCTGTAATGTGGTTGCATTAAAGTTTTCTAAGCACTTATTTCTCGTGTTTATTCAATTTAGCTCCACGGCTAGTTTAGCAATTAGCATGTCTTCTTGTCTTAACATATTAAACCTTGTCCTCCAGTGATATTCGGTATTCGTAGTTTATATATTTATTATTGTCGCAATGGAGGTGATGATTATTAACTTAGGGCAGAGGCTTCACACTGCGTATGGACATACAAGCTGCTCGCCGCCTCTGTCAGCCATGGAGCGCAAAAATGCATATAGTATCAGCCAGCGGGAATCTGCAATAAAAGGCATTAATCGCCCGACAGTGATCGGTGGCAGATCAACCGCACATCCCCAGTGATCCTTATTTGTTTTTTCTACCCGTACACCCAATGACCAGATCTCGTGCTCTGCTCCACAGGACTACACGTTGACAATGTATTTCCAGCAGTACTGGAGGGACAAACGTCTGGCCTATGTCGGAATCCCTCTCAACCTCACCTTGGACAATAGAGTAGCAGACCAGCTGTGGGTACCAGACACCTATTTCCTCAATGACAAGAAGTCCTTTGTCCACGGAGTCACCGTCAAAAACCGCATGATCCGTCTTCATCCAGATGGAACCGTTCTTTACGGCCTTAGGTAAGGCACTTACTGCACCATGACACATTTTCATGTTTCACACTGAATGTTTGCCCTTGACTTTGTTGGGTGGTGCCAGTCCCCTCAAACGAAACGACCAAGTCTCACCCGTGATTGGTTTGAAAGTGAATTTTTGGGGTCATAAAAATGTCTTTGTCCCAGCGTCAAGTTAATTCAGCGTGTTTAAAGCCCTATCACAGTACCGCACTTCCTCGAGCTGACAATTTGGCAGTTTCCCACCGCTGGCTTCTGAGCAACTCAAGGATTACGTGTCATGCTCAAGGGCACCTCGGCATTGGGTTTGAAACGGAAGAGGGACCAAGTGACATGGACCCATGCAAAAAGAATACATTGTAAAAGTGGTTCGGAGTTGCATCCATGGCACTTTCTGTTTGGCCTCATTTAGAATTTCCATTGATCTTTTCAACAAAGGACCCTTAAATATGGATGCATGCTTTGAATTATTACACTTTCTGTCGCAACTTATTTGATTATGTAAGTTCATAGCACTGAGCTCAGTGGGATACTTAAAGACCTCTCAGTGCTTTTAGAAGATGAATGACAGCCTGACAGCCGGTCACTGATATGAGCTGTTAGATAATTATCGGGTAGGGCTTGCTATAATACAGTTAGTCAATCTATATTCTTGTCTGTCACACCCCCCTTGGATGGAAATGTTTGAGAACCTGATAATATGAAATAATTGATCTGTAGGCTTGAGTACTGTATATTTTTTATTAGAATAGAATAAGGTCTTTATTTGGAGCAAATGGGCCATATGGCTAAAAACTGTATCACGATACAAGTGTTTGGTAACACTTTTGTATGGGGAACATATTCGCCATTAATTAGTTGCTTATTAACATGCAAATTAGTAACATATTGGCTCTTAATTAGTCATTATTAAGTACTTATTAATGCCTTATTCTGCATGGCCTTATTATACAACAACCCTAGCCCTAACCCTAAGCCTCTAACCCTAATCCTAACCAAATAACTGTAAATGAAGTCTTTGTTACTTACAGTATGTTCCCCATACTAAAGTGTTACCAAGTGTTTTGTATCGGTTGATATAAGAGGTTTTTATGACCTACCAATAATTAGGACTAGGAGAAAAATATATTGAATGTAAACAATTTTGATTAAAATGCAACCTTCCTTTCATTATAATCCCCTCAGCTATCAAGGCAGAAAGGAAATGTCAACACAAGCATGGAAAACACTCAATGTAAACAAAATTGTAAAATCACATTGAACACTTAACAATAACATCTTAAAATGAAGGTGCAAAAATAAAGAATACGTTAGAAATGATTAATAAAGTGTAATAAAATAGTGCACAGTGTGAAAATTTAAACAGAGAAACCTGAGAAGAGCTATTTTCTGCAGGTTTAGTGACAGGAAATTACAGCTGTGCTCTAAAGGGTAAGGGGGATTACGGAGGTGTGGTATTACCGGTCTTGGTGGGGACAAGCGCCTTGCATCATTTACAGACCACATTATGGTTCATGGCAGGCCTGGGAAATCATTTTAACTCGGGGGCCAAATTTAGATAAAAAAATGTGTCTGGGGGCCGGTAGATCTATTTTTAGGAACACTAATACAAAACCTCACAATAATGTCTGATTGAAGGCTAAAAACGTTATGACAGACGGCCTGGAAAAACCGAATGGAATTTTTTTTTTTTTTTTATTGAATGAGACGCCCAGAATGTACAAGAAAATAAAGAATGTGTGATTTACAATATTAACTATGAACGATAAAACACTGAATATTGACAACATATGAACGGCACACCCCCTCTCGATCGACATATTTTACGATCAGGCGATACGCAACAAAAATGCAACAAACACAGCGAAATATGAACAAGAAGGGTAACAAAACAAAACCCTACCTACAATCTGACACATCTGACATATCACTAAGCTTTAAAGGGGAACATTATCACCAGACCTATGTAAGCGTCAATATATACCTTGATGTTGCAGAAAAAAGACCATATATTTTTTAACCGATTTCCGAACTCTAAATGGGTGAATTTTGGCGAATTAAACGCCTTTCTATTATTCGCTCTCGGAGCGATGACGTCACTTTGTGACGTCATCGGGAAGCAATCCGCCATTTTCTCACTTTCGTCGGTGTGTTGTCGGAGGGTGTAACAACACGAACAGGGACGGATTCAAGTTGCACCAGTGGCCCAAAGATGCGAAAGTGGCAAGAAATTGGACGAAATTTGTTCACAATACGAGGGTGTGGGGAAAGCCGACGAAATGGTCAGTCGTTTGTTCCGCACACTTTACCGTCGAAAGCTATACTACGACAGAGATGGCAAGAATGTGTGGATATCCTGCAACACTCAAAGCAGATGCATTTCCAACGCTAAAGACCCTAGCTTCCCTGGCCTGCTGACATCAACTCCAAAACTGGACGGATCAGCTTTCAGGAAAAGAGAGCGGATGAGGGTATGTCTACAGAATATATTAATTGATGAAAACTTTATTCATTACTCGCGGTTTTACGTAAATTATTATACATAAACTGTGTTTACCAATAATTTTTTTTTTAATCATTCGAGTAGTCTTGTGTAATGCAATATTTTGCGTCTATTTAGGTATGGTTAACCTGAGTGCTGAAATCGTGGAAAAATATATGTTCTTAGCGTGCCTGAAATGGGCTGTCTGCACTCTCAAAGTGCATGTTGTTGCCAAATGTATTTCATATGCTGTAAACCTAGTTCATAGTTGTTAGTTTCCTTTAATGCCAAACAAACACATATCAATCGTTGGTTAGAAGGCGATCGCCGAATTTGTCCTCGCTTTCTCCCGTGTCGCTGGCTGTCGTGTCGTTTTCGTCGGTTTCGCTTGCATACGGTTCAAACCAATATGGCTCAATAGCTTCAGTTTCTTCTTCAATTTCGTTTTCGCTACCTGCCTCCACACTACAACCATCCGTTTCAATACATGCGTAATCTGTTGAATCGCTTAAGCCGCTGAAATCCGAGTCTGAATCCGAGCTAATGTCGCTATACCTTGCTGTTCTTTCCGCCATGTTTGTTTGTGTTGGCTTCACTGTGTGACGTCACAGAAAAATGGACGGGTGTATATAACGATGGTTAAAATCAGGCACTTTGAAGCTTTTTTTAGGGATATTGCGTGATGGGTAAAATTTAGAAAAAATCTTCGAAAAATAAAATAAGCCACTGGGAACTGATTTTTAATGGTTTGTGATAATGTTCCCCTTTAAAACTTTGTTGACACCCACATTTCAGACTGGCCGCTCTGGAAACACTCTGTGGAAACGCTCCCCACCCACACTGCTTGGTGCCTCGTCTGAGCTGCTGTGACTTAGATTACCATAGTAACTAATTAGATTACCATAGTAACTAGTATATTATGCAAAAGTGCAGATTCCAACCATTGAAATACTTTGTATAGTTCAACATTTATGGTAATTTGAAAACAACACTGCACATCATAATGGCAGCTACAGTTTCCATCTTAAAAGATCTAAAAAAAATTGTTTGGGAATGTCCAGCGGGCCAGATTGAAAAGCGGGCCTTAATTTGCCCAGGTCTGGTTTATGGTTTGAGTTTTCTTTCGAACACGCATTGGTCTGACTATGGTCCGTTTAAGAAAAAAAATCCAAAATGGGCTAATTGAATGGGTACGCACCTTTATAATGGCGAATATTTCCAGCAGACCTGCGAGATTACCTCCTCTTGTAGCTCATCCATACTTTCACACAGCTCTGTGCTTAACGTCTCATTTTGACGTCCAATGTTTTGGTTTTGGCTGGATGGCCATCGGAAGGAGGCGAGCGCCATGGGCCTGGCCTTCCTCCCTTAAAGCGGATGGCCTCCACTCTAATTTACTGGAGCGTAGAAGCCCTGAAAATGTGCTTTTCTTTTGGTGAACAACCTGTCTTCACAGCCACATCTTTTATGCCACTGTCATGTGTTTCGGTGAAAACAGTTAAAATAGCAGCAATGAAAACACAAAATCTAACTTCCTCAAAAAGAATGTGTGATGTTTAAAATAGAGCTGCAGCTATCGAATGTTTTAGTAATCGAGTATTCTATCGAATATCCCGATCGATTAATCGAGTAATCAAATAAATCATATTTTTGCTGAATTTAAAAAAAAAAAGTTTTTGTCCTGTCCAGCTTCTCAGGAAAATCATATAGTTGATGTAGATGCGCATATCGGCTGTACACATTTACTTTACAAAAGAGAAGTGTGGGATACTTCTGTTGTTGCCTTATTTATATTTTGACTTTATTAAATGGATTTATTTTATTTTGTCCAACCGGGCCGGAGCAATATTTTTGCTTGGTTAAGGTTTAATTGTACATGTTTATATGTGCCCTCAATTATTGCGTTTGGCCTAATTGTCTTTTATTTCCTAAACGCCTGTTTTCAATATTGAAGGCTGACACGCACAGCTGAAATGCGTCCGTGGTTGATTGTGCCAATTTGTGTGTGCTAATAACAACAGGTCACCTACTCAGTGGCCTAGTGGTTAGAGTGTCCGCCCTGAGGTCGGTAGGTTATGAGTTCAAACCCCGGCCGAGTCATATCAAAGACTATAAAAATGGGACCCATTACCTCCCTGCTTGGCACTCAGCATCAAGGTTTGGAATTGGGGGTTAAATCACCAAAAATGATTCCCGGGCGCGGCACCGCTGCTGCCCACTGCTCCCCTCACCTCCCAGGGGGTGAACAAGGGGATGGATCAAATGCAGAGGACAAATTTCACCACACCTAGTGTGTGTGTGACAGTCATTGGTACTTTACTTTGTACTTCAGGTGCACTCACAGCCCTATGTGCTGTGTGTTGTGACCGCATAAACAAAGTTCTTGTCTCTCGTGCGTTTTTGATGATTATATGGTGCCATTTAAATGGTGGTTTCTCCACGCAAATCCACTAAGCTGTTTTCAACCTGCCAACAATACATAAACAATATAAAAAGATGACGACGATGACGTCAAGACTATTGTAGACAAAAATTTTATTGTTGACATTTATCGACTTATTGTTGCAGCCTTAGTCGCAACACAAGGACCGCCTGTGATAATTTAGTGAGAATGTCATCATCATTTAAAGTCACATTGCTTAATTAATGAATAGTTACTTGGATGTCCAAGTTCGGTATACTCGACAATGAGATGGAAAGTGTAAAGATAGATAACACCACACAATGACTGTCCATATCTCGCAGACCTGATGTTACTAATTATGCAGTAGCTGTGTAATGTGTTGACATAATGGCTTTCAAAGCGTCATAAGAGTCTTAACAGAATAAAGACAAGCAGCGGCGAACTGCCAATTTGCCAGCTTTGAGTCGGGGTAGCCTTGGCCTCGAAATGGTGGCGAATTTGCATTTGACTTTGTTGCTCGTTTTCGACCGTCTCCATATCAGCCGTTTGAGCTGGTGACCCGAATGACTCGAGCGCGCACAAAAACAAACTTAATCCTATTTTCAGTTTCACCATTGGTCAACTTATCTCAAGATGGAAGATACAGTGGCTATAGTTTGGAATATATTTTGAGTGTTGGACCAGGACATACAGTCGTGGTCAAAAGTTTACATACACTTGTAAAGAACATAATGTCATGGCTGTCTTGAGTTTCCAATCATTTCTACAACTCTTATTTTTTTGTGATAGAGTGATTGGAGCACATACTTGTTGGTCACAACAAACATTCATGAAGTTTGGTTCTTTTTTTAAATTTATTATGGGTCTACTGAAAATGTGAGCAAATCTGCTGGGTCAAAAGTATACATACAGCAATGTTAATATTTGGTTATATGTCCCTTGGCAAGTTTCACTGCAATAATGCGCTTTTGGTAGCCATCCACAAGCTTCTGGCAAGCTTCTGGTTGAATGTTTGACCACTACTCTAGACAAAATTGGTGAAGTTCAGCTACATTTGTTGGTTTTCTGACATGAACTTGTTTCTTCAGCATTGTCCAAAGTCAGGACTTTGGGAAGGCCATTCTAAAACTTTAATTCGAGCATGATTTAGCCATTCCTTTACCACTTTTGACGTGTGTTTGGGGTCATTGTCCTAACTGAGCCCAAGACCCAACCTCCGGGCTGATGATTTTAGGTTGTCCTGAAGAATTTGGAGGTAATCCTCCTTTTTCATTGTCCCATTTACTCTCTGCAAAGCACCAGTTCCATTGGCAGCAAAACAGGCCCAGAGCATAATACTACCACCACCATGCTTGACGGTGGGCGTGGTGTTCCTGGTATTAAAAGCCTCACCTTTTCTCCTCCAAACATATTGCTGGGTATTGTGGCCAAACAGCTCCATTTTTGTTTCATCTGACATCACACGGACAAAGATAAGACCTTCTGGAGGAAAGTTCTGTGGTCAAATTATTGTAAACTCCAGATAGCCTTGACATGATGTTCTTTACAAGTGTATGAAAACTTTTGACCACAATTGTACATACAGTTTTAACACACCGCCCTTCTTTTGATGCACCGGTTGATCTGCCACCGATGAGAACCGATCGATTCCCGTCAAAAAGTATGTACTGTGTTTATTTTCCCTCCTCCAACTAACAGAAGTAGCTAGCAGCTAACTGTGTATGTACAAACACGTTGTGTATTCCTTACAAGTACCATTATCACTGGAGGACGAGGCTAAACATGTTAGACACAGAGTAAGAGCAAGCAGGCGTGCTAATCGCTAAACTAGCCGCTAAGCTACAAGACCAAGAAATACGTGCTTCAAAAAGTTGAAAAAGTGTAGATGGAAGTGTGTTGCAGCAGAAACATGAAACTAATTATTAATTAATAAATTCATTAATAGGAGTCTAGAGCAAGGGTACCACAACCTTTTGCCTCCAAGACAGCGATTTGAAGTAAGAGTGTCCCAATACAACTTTTTGACTTCCAATATGTTTCCAATATTGCAGCCTTGAGAATTTGGCCGATACCGATATTGACCCAGTACAATATCAGCAGCAATCATACATACTTTTATTAAATAGCAGCGTGGAATGTTGGAAAATATTCAAGTGACATTAATCAGAGAACAATGATAGGTAAACACCAACCTATTTATTATTAACCGTTGTCTGGAATGGACTTATGCTGTCTTTTAAGTTGAAGTGGAGTGGTAATTGTTTTTGGCGACACCCGGTGGCCACAGTAATTGATGACGTCAAGCTTATGATGCGGGTAAGTGTTACTGGATACTTTCTAATACGCTTGTGACGTTGTGGGTGTAAATAATATGCAACTATACTTATTTGATACTTGTTTATATTGACAAATGTGCAGTTTTAGACTACAATGTTGTTCAATCCAGGACACTTGTCTAGCTTGTGTACTTAGCTGTTGTGTAGCTGTTAGCTCCTAGTAGCCTAGCATGTTTACCTTTTGTTAACGACTTGACTAAATACGAATAAAAAATAACCTTGTGTGTTTTTTGGAGGACATTTAGATGTTAACTGGCTGTCCAGCTTAGGACAAGTGAAGACTGCTCGTATCAAAGATTTGACATGCAAACTGATACCATTCACAACTTGTTTTGTTTTTTTGCTGATATCACACCAATATCCTTTATCAATCTTGGATCAGGACGCCCTCATTTTAAGTGTGAAACACACATAACCTAAATGTAAATAATAAAGTTCCCCACAAGTTGGCGGGCCAAACAAAACGACTCAGTGGGCCAAATCTGGCCCACTTACCCCACTTTGTGTAACCCTGGTGTAGAGAGAGGATAATATAACGGTATTGCTGTGTAGCAGCCAGGCGTACTTGTAAGAGTGGGACGGATTGATCTATACGTCGGTAGTGTCGATACCAAATATAGTATCAGTATATGATCAATACTACATTGTAAAAAACTGACCGTAAAATCTATGGCAGGAAATTGTTAAATAGCAACAGTAAAACAGGGTAGAATTAAAAATAGTTTTATCACAGTAGTAATTGAAGTGGATTCCTGCAAACCAAGAAAACCCCGTTTCCATACGAGTTGGGAAATTGTGTTAGATGTAAATATAAACGGAATACAATGATTTGCAAATCATTTTCAACCCATTTTCAGTTGAATATGCTACAAATACAACATATTTGATGTTCAAACTGATAAACATTTTTTTTTTTTGCAAATAATCATTAACTTTAGAATTTGATGCCAGCAACACGTGAAAAAGAAGTTGGGAAAGGTGGCAATAAATACTGATAAAGTTGAGGAATGCTCATCAAACACTTATTTGGAACATCCCACAGGTGTGCAGGCTAATTGGGAACAGGTGGGTGCCATGATTGGGTATAAAAACAGCTTCCCAAAAAATGCTCAGTCTTTCACAAGAAAGGATGGGGCGAGGTACACCCCTTTGTCCACAACTGCGTGAGCAAATAGTCAAACAGTTTAAGAACAACGTTTCTCAAAGTGCAATTGCAAGAAATTTTGGGATTTCAACATCTACGGTCCATAATATCATCAAAAAGTTCAGAGAATCTGGAGAAATCACTGCACGTAAGCGGCATGGCCGGAAACCAACATTGAATGACCGTGACCTTCGATCCCTCAGACGGCACTGTATCAAAAACTGACATCAATCTCTAAAGGATATCACCACATGGGCTCAGGAACACTTCAGAAAACCACTGTCACTAAATACAGTTGGTCGCTACATCTGTAAGTGCAAGTTAAAGCTCTACTATGCAAAGCGAAAGCCATTTATCAACAACATCCAGAAACGGTGCCGGCTTCTCTGGGCCCGAGATCATCTAAGATGGACTCATGCAAAGTGGAAAAGTGTTCTGTGGTCTGACGAGTCCACATTTCAAATTGTTTTTGGAATTATTCAACATCGTGTCATCCGAACCAAAGGGGAAGCGAACCATCCAGACTGTTATCGACGCAAAGTTCAAAAGCCAGCATCTGTGATGGTATGGGGGTGCATTAGTGCCCAAGGCATGGGTAACTTACACATCTGTGAAGGCACCATTAATGCTGAAAGGTACATACAGGTTTTGGAACAACATATGCTGCCATCTAAGCGCCGTCTTTTTCATGGACGCCCCTAATTATTTCAGCAAGACAATGCCAAGCCACATTCAGCACGTGATACAACAGCGTGGCTTCGTAAAAAAAGACTGCGGGTACTTTCCTGGCCCGAATGCAGTCCAGACCTGTCTCCCATCGAAAATGTGTGGCGCATTATGAAGCGTAAAATACGACAGCGGAGACCCCGGACTGTTGAACGACTGAAGCTCTACATAAAACAAGAATGGGAAAGATTTCCACTTTCAAAGCTTCAACAATTAGTTTCCTCAGTTCCCAATCGTTTATTGAGTGTTGTTAAAATAAAAGGCCATGTAACACAGTTGTGAACATGCCCTTTCCCAACTACTTTGGCACATGTTGCAGCCATGAAATTCTAAGTTAATCATTATTTGCAAAAAAAAAAATAAAGTTTATGAGTTTGAACATCAAATATCTTGTCTTTGTAGTGCATTCAATTGAATATGGGTTGAAAAGGATTTGCAAATCATTGTATTCCGTTTATATTTACATCTAACACAATTTCTCAACTCATATGGAAACAGGGTTCGTAAATGACTCTGGTTATAATACGTACAAAACACATGACTTTTCTGTGAAAATTGTACAATGCATTTGCAAATACTGTAATGTCACAAGCAAGTCAATATTCTAAAATTCACGGTATTAGTCTGTCTAAATTAAAGATAAT
>NC_084570.2:18900000-19042500 GCF_033978685.3 Nerophis lumbriciformis | reverse complement strand
TTGGACACTTGGGGAACATATAAGGGTTAGGGTTAGGATTACTAATAAGCAATAATTCTGAGGTTATTAAGGGAAGACTCTTAGTTAATGGCTTACTGGTTGTATAATAAGGCCATGCAGGATAAGGCATTAATAAGTACTTAATAATGACTAATTAAGAGCCAATATGTTACTAATTTGCATGTTAATAAGCAACTAATTAATGGTGAATATGTTCCCCATACTAAAGTGTTACCGAAAAAACCATCTTGCCATATGCATTTTCTGCGTCTGGATCATTCCAGATGTTGTCTATTACCATTGTTGGTATTTTGTCTATTACCATTGTTGGTATATTCATTCTTCCTACATTGTTGATTCAAATTATTGTTACAGTGTAATAATTATTGTTTCCTGTGGTAATGCCACTATGATACAACATCTGTATTATAATCCCAGTTAAAACAAAGTAACAGTGAAACTCATGGGAATAATCACTGAATGGAGAACTGGGGGTAGGATTAAATAAATTATCTTCTTCCCACTCCCTTTCAGGCAAAACTGGACAATCATGCATTACATACTATATATTACCTTTTGCACTATATTAATTTACAAACCCCGTTTCCATATGAGTTGGGAAATTGTGTTAGATGTAAATATAAACGGAATACAATGATTTGCAAATCATTTTCAAACCACATTCAGTTGAATATGCTACAAAAACAACATATTTGATGTTCAAACTGAAAAACATTTTATTTTGTGCAAATAATCATTAACTTTAGAATTTGATGCCAGCAACACGTGACAAAGAAGTTGGGAAAGGTGGCAATAAATACTAATAAAGTTGAGGAATGCTCATCAAACACTTATTTGGAACATCCCACAGGTGAACAGGCTAATTGGGAACAGGTGGGTGCCATGATTGGGTATAAAAGTAGATTCCATAAAATGCTCAGTCATTCACAATCAAGGATGGGGCGAGGGTCACCACTTTGTCAACAAATGCGTGAGCAAATTGTTGAACAGTTTAAGAAAAACCTTTCTCAACCAGCTATTGCAAGGAATTTAGGGATTTCACCATCTACGGTCCGTAATATCATCAAAGGGTTCAGAGAATCTGGAGAAATCACTGCACGTAAGCAGCTAAGCCCGTGACCTTCGATCCCTCAGGCTGTACTGCATCAACAAGCGACATCAGTGTGTAAAGGATATCACCACATGGGCTCAGGAACACTTCAGAAACCCACTATCAGTAACTACAGTTGGTCGCTACATCTGTAAGTGCAAGTTAAAACTCTCCTATGCAAGGCAAAAACCGTTTATCAACAACACCCAGAAACGCCGTCGGCTTCACTGGGCCTGAGCTCATCTAAGATGGACTGATACAAAGTGGAAAAGTGTTCTGTGGTCTGACGAGTCCACATTTCAAATTGTTTTTGGAAACTGTGGATGTTGTGTCCTCCGGACCAAAAAGGAAAAGAACCATCCGGATTGTTATAGACGCAAAGTTGAAAAGCCAGCATCTGTGATGGTATGGGGGTGTATTAGTGCCCAAGACATGGGTAACTTACACATCTGTGAAGGCACCATTAATGCTGAAAGGTACATACAGGTTTTGGAGCAACATGTTGCCATCCAAGCAACGTTACCATGGACGCCCCTGCTTATTTCAGCAAGACAATGCCAAGCCACGTGTTACATCAAAAGAGTGCGGGTACTAGACTGGCCTATCTGTAGTCCAGACCTGTCTCCCATTGGAAATGTGTGGCGCATTATGAAGCCTAAAATACCACAACGGAGACCCCCGGACTGTTGAACAACTTAAGCTGTACATCAAGCAAGAATGGGAAAGAATTCCACCTGAGAAGCTTAAAAAATGTGTCTCCTCAGTTCCCAAACGTTTACTGAGTGTTGTTAAAAGGAAAGGCCATGTAACACAGTGGTGAACATTCCCTTTCTCAACTACTTTGGCACGTGTTGCAGCCATGAAATTCTAAGTTAATTATTATTTGCAAAAAAAAAATAAAGTTTATGAGTTTGAACATCAAATATCTTGTCTTTGTAGTGCATTCAATTGAATATGGGTTGAAAAGGATTTGCAAATCATTGTATTCTGTTTATATTTACATCTAACACAATTTCCCAACTCATATGGAAACGGGGTTTGTATATTATGTGTTGTCAACTTTATACTTTTTTTTTTTTTTTTTTTATGTCATTGCCTGAAATAAATAAATAAACGAATGAAAAAAATTAAAAATGAGGCATGAATGAGCGGGCCGTCAACATGCTAAAACTAGTTTCTGTTGTCTAGATTGCGATTCTATAGTGCAGAAAAAACGTTATACTGACAGATGTGTGCTGCTTGTTCAACGCTGCAAACGGAGCATATTAACATGAACGTAGAGGGAAATGAGTGTTTCAATGGGCACATACAGTAATCCTGGTAGTACACACAAACAAATGTACTCATTTAAACAGAGGGGTCTGCACCACTATTGCACTTGCAATCAATTGTACAAGCAGTCTTAGTAGATCACACGCAACATGCCCACTAATAGTACACACAATTATATAGTTTTATTTAGTGCGGGGTATTTGGATCTTCGTAGATCAAGCCCTCAATGTGTCACACACCAGAGAGCAAGTGTTTGTAAGAAGCAGCATGGCCACTATTAAGGTTTAGTGTCCATTCTCCTGGTGGATATTGTGAAGCACATCAGTGGATCCTCCAGAGACTGGCTAATGATCAGATTGCCTCCATTTTTTTATGACATTTTTTTAGATTCCCTAACGCTTTTTATTTCCCTTGTCCGTTCTGGCCGAGGGTTATCCCTTCTACCTTTTATTGAGCGTTTTCATCTATTTTTCTATCTTCAGTTCCAATTAGTCTGTACACTGACAGAAAAAACGTTGAGGATTCAGGGCATTTTGCACCCAGCATTAGGTGCACCTGCATGATCTTATATAATTTGACCAGACATCCTTTTTTCCCTCAGACGTGTCCTCTTTTTGGGAAATGATTGCCACTATATTTCTGATTATCATTTGCAAGTATTGCACGCAGTTGCAGTTCCAAGACGTTAAATGGCAGTAGTGTATAGACTCTGGTGTGTTGCCTCGCTAGGACGCAGCCTTTGCCGTTAGGCTGAATGTGCCAGCCCTGTCTTTTGGTGCGCCCTACAAAGTGTTTGTACTGCAAGTATTGAAGTGAAGTGAAGTATATTTATATAGCGCTTCACTGTATAGATTTAAAGCGCTTTACATAGTGAAACCCATTTGTGACAGACTCCCGCTGTCGTCCGGGTTCCATGGACCACCAAGGATAGACATTACTGCGAGCAGGGTCGACTTTGTTTATTTTTCAATAAAACCTTTCAGTCTTGTCGGGTCGCTTTTCAGCTCTGCCGCTTCTTCCACTGCTCGCTCTTCGGTCCGCTTTTCAGCCGGCCGCGTCTGCGTCTTCCTCTGGCTCTCTTCCTCTTGCGCGCTGCATGAGCTTCTTGCTCTCCAACTCCTTCTTCTGCCCCCTTGTTCTCGGCAGCCGCCCTTTTACACACTTGGAGGAGACTACACAATTGTGCCCAGGTGTTACGGCGTCGATCCCAGCGCGCCCCGCCTCGCCGCTGGCCCACCGGCCACGCCTTCTCGCCGCCATCTCGGGGTCGGCCCCGGCGTGCCCCGCCTCGCTGTCGGTCTGCCGGCCACGCCTCCCCACACCATTATTTACATCTTTGATTTTAAACCAGTGTGGGTGGCACAGAGTGTCCGCCCTGAGATCGGTAGCCAAAGACTATAAAAATGGGACCCATTACCTCCCTGCTTGGCACTCAGCAAAAAAGGTTGGAATTGGGGGTTAAATCACCAAAAATGATTCCCGGGCACGGCCACCGCTGCTGCCCATTGCTCCCCTCACCTTCCAGGGGGTGATCAAGGGTGATGGGTCAAATGCAAACAATGATTTCCCCACACCTAGTGTGTGCGTGACAATCATTGTTACTTTAACCTAACTTTAACTTAAACTTGGAGCAGGTGGGTAAAGTGTCTTGCCCAAGGACACAACAGCAGTGACTCTGATGACGGAAGCGGGGATCAAACCTGTAACCCTCAAGTTGCTGGCACGGCTGCTCTACCAACTGAGCCATTGTACTTATTACTCATTTGCTGTTTGATTGTAACGTCCATTTGAGTTGTTCTTTTTCATATTTGGAGGTTTTTTGATTTGGCTTTCACCTAATATTTATTGATTTTATTGAAGTCATTCGTACTTTACTTTTTATCTTATTAGTCATGCAAGATTTTATTTAGTTCCATTTATCTATTATATATTTACTGAATATTTATTTTATTTTATTATTTTTTGTATTAATTAATTAATTTTTATCTTTATATTTTACTTGTATTTTATCCCTTATTTCTACTCATGTTTCTTACTATTTTAAAGGTTTTATTATTTTTACGTTCCAGCGTTCCTCAGAGGGAGCCATCTGCCTCAGGGGTTATCGGCCGTGCTGTGGGGGCGCTTTTGTGTCAGCGTCCTGGTGGCCGTGGTCTGACGACCTCCTGGTGCAGATGGCTCCTGTGATAGTGTTTACTCACATGGCTCCTCTGTATTCAGCCATTGATTCATATGCGTTCATTGTGTGTGTTTGTGTGTGTGTGTGTGTGTTCGCGATGATGGGGGATGTGGGTCATCGGGGTATTGTTTTTAAGTCTGTAAAAACACTTGGCCTTGCATTTATTTTATTTATGAAAAGTTAGAATGGACCATTACAGTACAACATTGCAACTGGATGTGACAGGAAACTTTCTTCCTAAAAACATATAAAGATAGTCCTACTGCTCCTATAACAATATTGATAAATCAATCAATAACAGGATACACCTTCACGACCTCACAACAAACTTGAAAAGTCTAACAGATTACTCTTCATTCACAATTTAAGTTAAAAAGTGGCTTTGGAGCAATCAAAGCTGCTAACACGGTCACTAAGGTGGGCACTATGATTGATATGTCAACTCAATGTGTATTATATTTATGCATGAGACCATTTTGTTGTAAGCTGTGAGGTGTGTCTGTTAAAATCATGGTTGTTTTTACAAATGACAGATGCGAACAAGAGCATGTATTGTCTGTGTTATGATGTAAAGGCGAGGTGTGATTGTATAGTATAATTATGTGTCATTGAAAAGGCATTTTATGACTTTTATTAATTTGATTACATGCTCTAGTATAATTTTTATGTTATAATTTTATTGCATGAGTTTTGTATCTCTTTAATTTAAGTAGCCAGGGACAGCAGATGGAAATTAGCTATTTAGCTCAAATCTGGTGCAGAACTTATCGGTCTTTGAGCTTAACTGTGCATTGTCCCTTCGAATAAAGACTAAACTAAACTAAACAATCAGTTAGGGGTGTTCCGATTAGGGGTTTATTTTCTGACACAAACTGGCTGCTGGACTCTAGAACAGTGGTTCTTAACCTGGGTTCGGTCGAACCCTAGGGGTTCGGTGAGTCGGCCTCAGGGGTTCGGCGGAGCCTTCGCCACGGAGGTAAAGAGACAACCGACTTATCGTGTAAAAAAAAAAACTTCTCCCTATCAGCGTATTATGGATACCCCCAAACAATGTTCCCTCTAATTTTCCATCTGATTTGCAAGTTTTTTGATTAATTGATTGAAACTTTTACTAGCAGATTGCAAAGGAAGAGAATACACAGTACAGTTTACACAGTACAGTACATATTCCATACAATTGGCCACTAAATGGTAACACCCGAATAAGTTTTTCAACTTGTTTAAGTCGGGGTAATTCATGGTAATGTGTGTAAGGTGTGTAATTTGTTGTGAGTTCATGCACTGTGTTGGTTTTGTTCTTTGAACAAGGTGATGTTCATGCACGGTTCATTTTGTGCACCAGTAAAAAAACATACAACTTTTTCTTAAATTTGAAATATATATATATATATATATATATATATATATATATATATATATATATATATATATATTGTTGACTAAAGAAGGGTTCGGTGAATGCGCATATGAAACTGGTGGGGTTCAGTACCTCCAACAAGGTTAAGAACCACTGCTCTAGAAAGAGGTTCCGCAGCCTCTGTAGCAGAACCTCCAGGTTCTGTAACAGCTTCTTCCCTCAGACCATAAGACTCTTGAACGCTTTAAAATAATCCCCTCAATTCCCCCCAAAAATGGATTAACTCGCTGGAATATAAAGACAATATAACATACATCCATAAACATGGATGCATATGCAAAAGTGCAATATATTTATCTGTACAGTAATCTATTTATTAATATCTGCAACTTATTGCTTTTTTATCCTGCACTACTATGAGCTAATGCAACGAAATTTCATTCTTATCTGTACTGCAAAGTTCAAATTTGAATGACAATAAAAGGAAGTCAAAGTATCTAACAGTTGTTGTTATATTATCCTCTCTCTAGAGTAGTAGTCATTTATTTGTTAATTTCCTATTAATGCTCTTTCACCTACACTTCTTAAACTTCACTAAGCACTTATTTTGTGTGTTGTTTAAAGCTATCTTAGCGGCTAGTTTAGCTATGAGCATGCCTGCTCCTGGCTGTTTCTATGTGTTTGTTTAGCCTTATCCTAATACTTAATATTGATACTTACTATAAGGTACTAAGAAATGCAGTTTATTTGCTATAAAGGTGATTATTATTAACTTAGGGGAGCGTCTCCACACCGTGTATGTAGACACAAAATTAGCTGCCAGCTTGTCAGCCGCGGGACTAAAAATAAATATAATATCAGCCAGAGAGGATCGGCATTTGGGATCAGCATTGAAAGGAAATAATGAGCAATAGGGATCACATACTTTTCAATATTGATCGGTCGCCGATTGATCCCTACAGTAGTATCGGCATATAGTACTGTCTGATTTGAAGCAAAGCGGTACTCTGTAGTACCGAAGGAATTCAGTTGGTACCTAGGATAGTTCAGATTTCGGCACCCACCCTGAAAAGAACGAGTTAAAAAAATTGGATTTGCTAATTTATTAAAGGTTTGCGTGTACTAAAACACGTGCAAACTTGATAGCGCTCGCAAAGTTGATCTACTAAACGTGTGCAAAGTGGATTGCGTCTTTTAAGTGAGCAGAACAATACATTTTTGCGTCTCGGTTTTCATTATTTTTGCAAAATATATGATCATCATCAAAATGGCCATGATACTGGGAGGAGAAAATGCAAATATATTATACAGCACGCACAATGTGATTTATCACCACTCATTTGGGGAGCAATATATTGCGTTTTATTTAGCGTATTTGAAAAGAAAACTGACAGTTTTGTACGCGGCTGTGAGAGAAGAGTGCTCGCGCTGTAAAGACAGACGATGGACATAGAACCCTCTGTCTTATCTGTACGTTTTTAACGGTCTGAAATAT
Source organism: Nerophis lumbriciformis (assembly GCF_033978685.3). Taxonomy (NCBI): domain Eukaryota; kingdom Metazoa; phylum Chordata; class Actinopteri; order Syngnathiformes; family Syngnathidae; genus Nerophis; species Nerophis lumbriciformis. Next base: position 19,035,086 of record NC_084570.2, on the reverse strand, counting down.
TAGTTGCATCGTCTATTCAGCAACATCCTTTTATAAGTTTATAGCTGCTAGAGGTCTTAAGGGGCTGATTAAAACAAATTCACTTGATGTGTTTTGGTGTCACTTGATATTTTTTTGATAACGTTCTTTTTTTTCCACATTAAATATATATCACTAACATATATCCTATATGATACAAACTTCTTAAAGTATGCATTTTTTGCGTCTTGAGCACAGTAGCGCTGCCTCCCTCCCATGGACCTTCAGGGGTAAAACAAATAAGTGGTGTCAATGTAGATGCACTGCACGGCTGCTTCTAAAATGCCCATAAACAACTGTATTGTTGATAATAGAGGTAAATTATTGTTGTTATTCATTATCAATAGCGCTATTTCTATTGGTATTTGTATTGCTCCATTTGTAGTGTAATAATGCTCATTGTCATTTCTGTATTATTATTTATTTCACTAACTGCTTCTTTGCTATCACTTTTACCATCATATTTGTACATATCCTATTTGCTGATGTTGCTTTATTGTTGTTGTTGTTGGGTTTATTGTTGTCTCTCTGTCTTACCCCCCTCTTGTCCCCACAATTTCCCCCTCTGTCTTCCTTGTTTTCCTCTTTCTATCCCCTCCTGCTCCGGCCCGGCTGCACCAAATGATAATATAAATACATTTAATAAAGTCAAATACAAATAAGGCAACAAGAGAAGTATCCCACACTTCTCTTTGGTAAAGTACATTTGTACAGCCAATATGGGCATCTACATCAATAATATGACTTGCCTGAGAAACTGGACAGGACAAAAAAAAAAAAAAAATGCCCATAAAAAGTGGTACTGAATGTCTGAAAAACATAGCAAAATGCCATAGGTAGGCGCATGATAACATGGATGTGCAGTAAATGAGTGTCTCCATGGTGACGCCCCGTATAGTACACGCAAAATCCTCGGTCCGCACCACTTTTCAATTGCACACGCAGTCTTAGTAAATCGCATGCAACACGCCCACTAATAGTGCACGGAATTTTATAGATTGCACACACTTTGTGTTCGAATCTTAGTAAATCAGGCGCCAAGTACATTAAAATCATTCAGTTGTACGAGACAAAAAAAATAATTGAACGGCACTCGGGAGATTACAGGTCTCAGCAAGAGCCACTTCAAATATGAGTTAGTATTACACGGTGACACAAACTTTTCTTTTCTGCTGTTTTTACTGCATTGATTGGGTTGATGGAGCTGCTACACTTCTGCCTCATTTCTGTGGAAAACTGTCATTTCCATGTATTTCATGCTCATTGTACTAACTAATGTCTCGTGTGTGATTGACGCTCGACACTTGTTCTGGGTGATCAACGAGGTGGAAATTAGCAGCTGTCCCTCTGCCGTCCTCATTAGCGCGACTTTTGCCGTCACCCCCAACCCCCGAGATAGTTTGTGCACCCCCGGCCTGTGCAGGTCCCCGTTCCTCCCACTCGCCGATGCTGTTTGCTGTAACAGTTACAGCCAGTGCGGCTCTACGCCCACACTCGCCCACGCACGCACACCATCAGCGCCATGCGGAGGTGCAGGGCTGAGGCGGGGGAAGCTACCATCAGAAGGTGCACGAGCAGGAGTCAATGAGATATTTTTAGGCATGCGACAGTCTGTTTCCGTATTTGTGTGCGCCGATGATTAAGATCGTTTTTTAGCAAACTGGCATGCATGCATGCCAGTCTCTGAAGGGAGGATCGTAAACACATTTGCATGAGCAATCAAATGATCATAACGTCTAAATGTTACATATTTTACCTTGGCAACAGAAGTGTGAGCAGCCAACATGTTTACATTATTATGTTTATGTGAAGTGAAGTGAATTATATTTATATAGCACTTTTCTCCAGTGACTCAAAGCGCTTTTTACATAGAGAAACCCAATATCTAAGTTACATTTTAAACCAGTGTGGGTGGCACTGGGAGCAGGTGGGTAAAGCGTCTTGCCCAAGGACACAACGGCGGTGACAAGGATGGCGGAAGTGGGGATCGAACCTGGAACCCTCAAGTTGCTGGCAGGGCCACTCTACCAACCCAGCTATACCGCCCCATGAGTACAGCAGGGGTGTCCACATTTTTTCCACTGAGGGCCGCACACTGAAAAATCAAAGCAAGCGGGGGAAATTTTTAAAAATTGTATTTCAAAAACCAATACAATATATGTAGAAAAAATATGCATTTAGGCCTCCACTCAGGCTTGATCCTGGGGATCCCAAAGGGTTTTGGCAAAAAAATAATAAAAATGTGTCATTATTTAGTATTATTATTATTATTATTATTATTATTATTATTATTACTGAAGGTTTACATCTTTAGATCAACATTAGGTCTATCTGTCAATATAAAGTTGTTAAACATTTAAGTTGTATGCCCTTTTTGTCAAAGAAAACCCTGTTTTTTTAATAGAAAAAACACAAAATATGCAATATTTTCACCCAATAACATTTTTAAGGGGAATATTGGAGATTATATAATAATTGGAGCCTTAAAAAGGTCAATAACTCATAACAACATTGATTTTAATTTTTTTTTTTTGAGCAATGACACTTAAAAAAAAAAAAAAAAGTCCCACTAAAATGATTGGGGATCCAAAAGAGTCCTACTCATTAAAGTGTTAAAAAATAAATTATACTTTATACTTTATACTTTACTTTATTACTTTTAACACAATAGTCTCGAGATAAACTTCAGATCTACCCGTCAATTGTAACTTTTATTGTTGTTTATGTTTTTTGTTTGTTCGTTTTAGGCCCTTCTTTAAAGAAAAAAAACCCGTAGTTTTTTACAAACCCCGTTTCCATATGAGTTGGGAAATTGTGTTGGATGTAAATATTTGAAAAGTCACGCGCGAGAGAATGAAGAGTGCTTGAAACTCCGCATGTCAACATCTCGGCCGGTGCCACACCCAACAAAATGCCGAAGCAACCAGCACTGACCCAATTGAGCCTGGGGTCTGCCATTTCCACATCAACACCGCATGAAACAAATAGTCAACAACAGAAGGAGATAACGTCCGCAGTAACCTACCACATAGCGAAGGACATACAAACCCCGTTTCCATATGGGTTGGGAAATTGTGTTAGATGTAAATATAAACAGAATACAAATATTTGCAAATCCTTTTCAACCCATATTCAATTGAACGCACTACAAAGACAAGATATTGGATGTTCAAACTCAAACTTTATTTTTTTTTTGCAAATAATAATTAACTTAGAATTTCATGGCTGCAACATGTGCCAAAGTAGTTGGGAAAGGGCATGTTCACCACTGTGTTACATGGCCTTTCCTTTTAACAACACTCAATAAACGTTTGGGAACTGAGGAGACACATTTTTTAAGCTTCTCTGGTGGAATTCTTTCCCATTCTTGCTTGATGTACAGCTTAAGTTGTTCAATAGTCCGGGGGTCTCCGTTGTGGTATTTTAGGCTTCATAATGCGCCACACATTTTCAATGGGAGACAGGTCTGGACTACAGGAAGGCCAGTCTAGTACCCGCACTATTTTACTATGAAGCCACGTTGATGTAACACGTAACATTGTCTTGCTGAAATAAGCAGGGGCGTCCATGATAACGTTGCATGGATGGCAACATATGTTGCTCTAAAACCTGTATGTACCTTTCAGCATTAATGACGCCTTCACAGATGTGTAAGTTACCCATGTCTTGGGCACTAATACACCCCCATACCATTACAAATGCTTGCTTTTCAACTTTGCGCCTATAACAATCCAAATGGTTCTTTTCCTCTTTGGTCCGGAGGACACGACGTCCACAGTTTCCAAAAACAATTTGAAATGTGGACTCGTCAGACCACAGAACACTTTTCCACTTTGTATCAGTCCATCTTAGATGAGCTCAGGCCCAGCGAAGCCGACGGCGTTTCTGGGTGTTTTTGATAATCGGTTTTCGCCTTGCATAGGAGAGTTTTAACCTGCACTTACAGATGTAGCGACCAACTGTAGTTACTGACAGTGGGTTTCTGAAGTGTTCCTGAGCCCATGTGGTGATATCCTTTACACACTGATGTCGCTTGTTGATGCAGTACAGCCTGAGGGATCGAAGGTCACAGGCTTAGCTGCTTACGTACAGTGATTTCTCCAGATTCTCTGAACCCTTTGATGACATTACGGACCGTAGATGGTGAAATCCCTAAATTCCTTGCAATAGCTGGTTGAGAAAGGTTTTTCTTAAACTGTTCAACAATTTGCGCACGCATTTGTTGACAAAGTGGTGACCCTCGCCACATCCTTGTTTGTGAATGACTGAGCATTTCATGGAATCTACTTTTATACCCAATCATGGCACCCACCTGTTCCCAATTTGCCTGTTCACCTGTGGGATGTTCCAAATAAGTGTTTGATGAGCATTCCTCAACTTTATCAGTATTTATTGCCCCCTTTCCCAACTTCTTTGTCACGTGTTGCTGGCATCAAATTGTAAAGTTAATGTTTATTTGCAAAAAAAAAAAAAATGTTTATCAGTTTGAACATCAAATATGTTGTCTTTGTAGCATATTCAACTGAATATGGGTTGAAAATGATTTGCAAATCATTGTATTCCGTTTATATTTACATATAACACAATTTCCCAACTCATTTGGAAACAGGGTTTGTATATGGCAAACACAAAATATGCAATATTTTCCCCAAAAAATATCTCAAAGTGAAATATTTAATGTGGCGTAATTGGAGCCTTGAATATGTCAATAATTCATAATGACATTGATTTTGATTCATCATTACTTTTTAAAGAAAGAAACAGCCTGCATGGCAGATTTGTGTTATTAGAGTAAACATTGCAACATTTTCTTGTTACATTTTTTTATACCACTTTTTATGTTTATTTTTTTTAATCATATTTTTAGAATGTGCTCTGGGGCCGTTAAAAAATTACCTGCGGGCCGCACTTTGGACACCCCCGGGGTACAGTATCTTGTGTTTCATAGGAGCCTAAAGAGGTCCCCGTTTGGACTGTAACACACTAAACACAACCCCAATGAGATTGTGCGAATCCCTCTCGCCACCACTTAACTCAAGTACACACAATCCATACATGTTTTGAGTATTCTCATCCAATACGAAGAACAACCAATAAGTAGTTCATTTACTAAATCGTGAGAAACTTCATTTTAATTACCCTATTTTCCCGACTATACAGCGTACCAGTATATAAGCCGCACCCACAAGATTTTAGGGGAAAAAAACGTTGTTTTTCCATTTATTAGCCGCACCAGACTATAAGCCGCAGATACAGTCGTGGTCAAAAGTTTACATACAGCAATGTTAATATTTGGTTATATGTCCCTTGGCAAGTTTCACTGCAATAAGGCGCTTTTGGTAGCCATCCACAAGCTTCTGGCAAGCTTTTGGTTGAATATTTGACCACTCCTCTTGACAAAATGCAGTTCAGCTAAATTTGTTGGTTTTCTGACATGGACTTGTTTCTTCAGCATTGTCCACACGTTTAAGTCAGGACTTTGGGAAGGCCATTCTAAAACTTTAATTCTAGCCTGATTTAGCCATTCCTTTACCACTTTTGACATGTGTTTGGGGTCATTGTCCTGTTGAAAAACTCCAGGCTGATGATTTTAGGTTGTCCTGAAGAAATTGGAGGTAATCCTCCTTTTTCATTGTCCCATTTACTCTATGTAAAGCACTAGTTCCATTGGCAGCAAAACAGGCCTAGAGCGTAATACTACCACCACCATGCTTGATGGTAGGAATGGTTATCATGGGATTAAAGGCCTCACCTAACAAAGGTCTTATCTCATTCTCTTTCTATGCCACATCAATATGGAATGCACTTCCAACAGGTGTAAAAGAAAGGGCATCTCTATCCTCCTTCAAAATCGCACTAAAAGTACACCTCCAGGCAACTTCAACCCTAAACTAACACCCGGATTGTTAATAATCAAATGTAAATAATCAAATGTAGATACTTTTTCTTATGCTTTCTGATCTCTCTCTCTCTCTCTCTCTCTCTCTCTCTCTCTCTCTCTCTATGTCCACTACTTGCTGTACATATCCTACCAAGTCAGTCCTACACTGTTTCAATGTCCATTTCTCTGACGATGCAATTGTTGATGACTGAAGTGTTGATAACAACCAAACCTAACCCCCCCCCCCCCCCCTCCACATCCAACACCCCGGATTGTAAATAATGTAAATAATTCAATGTATATACTCTGATTATTATCTTGTGTGATGACTGTATTATGATGACAGTATATATCTGTATCATGAATCAATTTAAGTGGACCCAGACTTAAACAAGTTGAAAAACTTATTCGGGTGTTACCATTTAGTGGTCATTTGTACGGAATATGTACTTCACTGTGCAACCTACTAATAAAAGTCTCAATCAATCAATCAATCAAACCTTTTCTCCTCCAAACATATTGCTGGGTATTGTGGCCAAACAGCTCAATTTTTGTTTCCAAAATACCCAGGAATATAAGTTTAAGACATGACTTAAACATGTGGACAATGCTGAAGAAACAAGTCCATGTCAGAAAATCAACAAATTTGGCTGAACTGCACCAATTTTGTCAAGAGGAGTGGTCAAGAATTAAACCAGAAGCTTGCCAGAGGCTTGTGGATGGCTACCAAAAGCGCCTTATTGCAGTGAAACTTGCCAAGGGACATGTAACCAAATATTAACATTGCTGTATGTATACTTCTGACCCAGCAGATTTGCTCACATTTTCAGTAGACCCATAATAAATTCATAAAAGAACCAAACTTCATGATTGTTTTTCGTGATCAACAAGCATGTGCTCCAATCACTCTATCACAAAAAAATAAGAGTTGTAGAAATGATTGGAAACTCAAGACAGCCATGACATTATGTTCTTTACAAGTGTATGTAAACTTTTGACCACGACTGTATATACGTTGTGAAATGAGTTGTTTACACAGAAACATTCTTGTGAATGTTATATTACATACCTTAATTGTTTCCAAACGATGCCTGTAACTTGGCGGTAAAACGGCTGATCAAACAAAACGGAAGTCATGGATAATCAGCTAAACAGACTCAATAACTCCCCGGTGACGTCTTAGTGAATTTACTGAGGAATTTGTGAAACTGAACCAATACTAAAACAATGGCATTGTAAGTTAATAATACTAACACAGACACTCGTAAACGTGTTAGCATATTAGCTAATGCTAATGGTGCTTCATTACATTATGATAGCACGTACAAATAAGCATGAAAACACTCGTACAGACATCACACATGGGACGCTTTAGTAAGTATAAACAGTTTTTGTTATATTGTAAAACTTACAAACGTTACTTGGAGTGATGAATGGAGAATCCATACGAGTAGAAACGCTATGGACGGCTTGAATACTGAACAACCCATACAATAACACATCTTAGCTGTGTGTTTGCTTGTTTAATTTTTTATTTTTTTTTATACTATTGCATTATGGACGCCAGCAAAGAAAACTCCATCAGTTAGCCGCGCTGTTTTTATAAGCCGCATGGTTCAAAGCGTAGGAAAAAGGTAGTGGCTTATAGTCCTGAATTTACAATGTTTCAAAACAATTTGAGAGACTAAAAAATAGCTTTTTTAAAAGCGCCATCTGGAGTATTATGTCAATGTGAATATGATGCTTGTTACCATGGCAACTCAGCCAAACTTAAGGGTCTCTGCATGATTTAATGATGTCAATGTTTTGTTTCCCTCTTTCCATTCCTCACAGGTGCCTACCCTCGGCTCTCTCTGAGCTTTAAGCTGAAAAGGAACATCGGCTACTTCATCCTACAGACGTACATGCCATCCATCCTGATTACCATCCTCTCCTGGGTCTCCTTTTGGATAAACTACGACGCCTCGGCAGCCAGGGTGGCTCTAGGTGAGAAGCGCTGGCTGTTATGTCGCTCTATGGCTCGCTCAGATGAGGTCAGGAGGTAGTTGCAACCACAGCGTCTGTTGCCACCCGCCGTAATGCCCTGCAAAAAGCTCCACCCTCCGACTGTCATTGGACCAGAGGATGTTCTCGGGGACAGTTTGGAAATAGGTTGCCGAAATAGAAGAGGTTCAAGAGCTACAAAATAAGATTAGGTTGTCCGTACATGTCTAAATTCAACATGTTGATTAGGTAACTTGTTACCTTGAATTGGAATTACATTTTTTTTGTAATTTTGCCTATCATTCACAATCCCCAAGCAAGACCAGAATATACACAGTCGTGGTCAAAAGTTTACACACACTTGTAAAGAACTTAATGTCGTGGCTGTCTTGAGTTTCCAATAATTTCTACAACTCTTATTTGTTTTTGATGAGTGACTGGAGCACATACTTGTTGGTCACAAAAAACATTCATGAAGTTTGTTATGAATTTATTATGGGTCTACTGAAAATGTGACCAAATCTGCAATCAAATCAAAATAGCTTCATGGCCTCTTAATTTCTGAGTGATTATGATTGACGACACCTGTTGACTTCTCTGAGCCCATTTAAACAGGGCTCATGTGATGCAGTCATTAGACTCGGTTACAAATGTGACAATAAGAAAGTCAAAGGAACTCAGCACAGATCTGAAAAAAACTAATCATTGACTTGAACAAGTCAGGAAAGTCACTTGGAGCCATTTCATAGCAGCTTAAGGTCCCAAGAGCAACTGTGCAGACAATTGTTCGTAAGTATAGAGTGCATGGCACAGTTTTGTCATTGCCACGATCAGAAAGAACGAGCTATCACCTGCTGCGGAGAGAAATTTGGTCAGGATGATCAAGAGTCAACCGAGAACCACCAAAAAGCAGGTCTGCAATGAAATGGAAGCTGCTGGAACACAGGTGTCAGTGTCCACAGTCAAGCGTGTTTTGCATCGCCATGGACTGAGAGGCTACCGTGCAAGAAGGAAGCCCTTGCTCCGGAAGCGACACCTTAAGACTCGTCTAAGGTTTGCTGCTGATCACATGGACAAAGATAAGACCTTCTGGAGGAAAGTTCTGTGGGCAGATGAAACAAAAATTGAGCTGTTTGGCCACAATACCTAGCAATATGTTTGGAGGAGAAAAGGTGAGGCCTTTAATCCCAGGAACACCATCCCTACCGTCAAGCATGGTGGTGGTAGTATTATGCTCTGGGCCTGCTTTGCTGCCAATGGAACTGGTGCTTTACAGAGAGTAAATGGGACAATGAAAAGGAGGATTACGTCCAAATTCTTCAGGACAACCTAAAGTCATCAGCCCGGAGATTGGGTCTTGGGCGCAGTTGGGTGTTCCAACAGGACAATGACCCCAAACACACATCAAAAGTGGTAAAGGAATGGCTAAATCAGGCTAGAATTAAGGTTTTAGAATGGCCTTCCCAAAGTCCTGACTTACACGTGTGGACAATGCTGAAGAAACAAGTCCATGTCAGAAAACCAACACATTTAGCTGAACTGCACCAATTTTGTCAAGAGGAGTGGTCAAAAATTCCACCAGAAGCTTGTGGATGGCTACCAAAAGTGCCTTATTGCAGTGAAACTTGCCAAGGGACATGTAACCAAATATTAACATTGCTGTATGTATACTTTTGACCCAGCAGATTTGGTCACATTTTCAGTAGACCCATAATAAATTCATAAAAGAACCAAATTTCATGAATGTTTTTTGTGACCAACAAGTATGTGCTCCAATCACTCTTATCACAACAAAATAAGAGTTCTAGAAATGATTGGAAACTCAAGACAGCCAAGACATTATGTTCTTTACAAGTGTATGCAAACTTTTGACTTTTCTTTTTTTATGCATTCTAACTCGTAAAATACGGCAAGTAGGAAGTGGCTAACAATGCAACAAATGGGAGTACACTATTCCGCCCATAAATCCTTCTAACATCCAAAAAGTGCCAAGAATACCCCATTTACATCTCATGACATGAATATTAATTAATGTTAATTAGCGATATTGTTATTATAAGTGCTAACACAGAGGGACTACTTTTAGCCGCGCCGTGATCACAAGGAGTATGTCAGATATTTGAAGTTTAAATTTTAAAGTAATGCAATAATTACTTCCCCTAGTATTTAATTACATGTATTCCTTTAGTAATTAAATTACTTTCTTTTTGGCAACAAAACGAGTAACTATAATTGATTACTTTAAAATGTAATTTTCCAAACACTGCGGACACGTTTGTTCCTGAGGGCTTTCCAATATACTTCTGTGTTGGAGACTTTGAATGTGTAAGTAATAATGTATGCAACTATACCTATTTGATACTTGTTTATTTTGAAACGTGCTGTTTTAGGTTGCAATATTGGAGGGTTTAAATGCAAGCAGATAAAGTCCGTTACTTGTTTTTTTGGACCCATATCAATATGAAATGACAAATGTTTGGGTTAAACATTTTAACAATGCACAATGATTGGTGGATTTTGCGTGAGTTGGGAATTTTTGGATACATTCAGTGTCTTTTTATGATTCATGGCGCAGAATGAAGCAGGCGGCGGGAAAATATACGTGAGGCCCGTAACACGAGTAATTATTCAATTAATATGGATGCTACATGAATTGATCTTTCAAGAACCTCTGCACACCCTTCACGGGCCTGTCAAAGCAAGAACGACGTGCTCTTTGACAAGGCTGAATTGCCAACAGACAAATTACCCAGAGGGCCCAGCCCCCCCCTGAGAGTCCCCCCAAGTGCCAGATTCATTGTATGTCAGCTGGTTTGTGGTCATTTGAAGGCAGGAATACAATAAGCTGCCACGCAGGGCCCCAACTATTAATCTTGCTCGTTTTCGTGAATTATTGATTAGGCCAGCTTGATACTTAGATTCTGAGTGGGGAAAACTGCCATTGATATACACATCAACATTTTAATGTAGGAACTGAGGAAGCAGTTTCATGTCTTAGTAGAGTAAATTTGCATGATGCCAATGTTTAGCCTATGGCTGACTGGGACCAGTACAGGGCATTTATCGTATGTATATATATATATATATATATATATATATATATATATATATATATATATATATATATATATATATATATATATATATATATATATATATATATATATATATATATATATATCAGTGACGTGCAGTCACGGGAGGCCATCATGGAAAGAAAAAAAATGTAAAAAGAAAAAAAAAAATTAAATTGTTATATGTATCCAGTGATTATACTATAAAGTTATAGTTTTAGATTATTTTTATTCAAAATCGCTGAATTTTCACATTTGCCGTTCAAATACTGAGAAGAGACTTGCGGTGATCAGCAGCCAGTTGAGGCACGTCACTGAGTTGAGCATCACCATGGATTGCGCAATGACTCGGCTAACTGCTGGCCTGCTGTGCAGTGAGACCGTATTGCTATATGAATTATATTATACATTTCCATAGTTTAGTTAGCTGAGGTATATAATGTACAGTGTATTTTGTCAACAACTGTATGTGTGTAACGTATTTCTTGTGCTGAGCAATCATAAAACTGCTGCGAAGACGCACTGTGTAAGGCTCGCTGTAATCCCGCCTCCTGGTGGTAGAGGGCGGTAGTGATCCCAGAGATCATTCTTGCGACTACTCGGCTGCAGAAGAAGTGACAACAAGCAGCAATGCTGACCTAGCAAAGAGGCAGCATTTACATGTTAGAGATGTTGAAGTGTGATGATAATCTCACATTGTCTCTCAATTTCCAAGAAAAATGTGCGCTACAGCTCACAAATGCTTCAAGATGCGGGGGTGAACGTGTTGTAACTTGTAACGTGTAAAACATACACGGAGAATGTCTGCAATTTGTGAACGACGAGCAGACATCAAGACGTAAGCCTTATTTCTGTAATTATAATTAATTATTACTGTTTAGTTATAATGAATTAATAAAATAGTACACATATTTGACAATTAGCTCTTATTATGTGCTTTCACTGCCATCTAGTGTCTATTATGAAGTCTGTGTGGTATAAAACAAGTTTTCTTTAATCCTCTGCTTTTTTAGGTTAAGGTTACAAGGAGCACTTAAAACATTGCTAACAAATTCATATGTTCCCAAGATGATTCAGTGTTATTGACAAAAAATAAGCTTTAAACCATTGCAACTTTTTCCGCAACTTTCTGAAAAAGGTGTGGCGAATTCAGACATTTTAAGCTGCGACGATCACAAAAAAAGCCTGCACTGGTTTATGTACATTAAGGACAGACTGGTGTTTGTTTTATACTTAGGTAATATGTCACAATGTTTCGTTTTATTGAAATGCTTCAACTTTTTTTGTATGTTTATGTTTTTTTGCTAAAGGAGGTGTGTTCCGTTCTTTTCTTTGTTCATTTTAACTGCTGCGTAAGAGTGCTCATTCCGCGCAGCGCACACTAGGGAGTAGTTTGCGATAAATATGTTTAAAATAACAATTCACGGAATATATGTACCAAGACCACACGATCATTCCTGAGTTGTTATGACCCTTTTCACCATAGACTTTGTGCTCCATTAGTTGCAACCTGCAGGCACTTTTAATCTCGCTCTACCAGTTTGACTGCTGTTTGTGCCCCTTATGTCATCTTTGCGCCTATAGATGACGACAAGGTAATGACCTCACACATCATATTGCTGCTTGGAAGTGTGTTTTGTTCCATTACCTTGTTCCATCTCTAACAATTACGCTTATTATGTAGTTCTATGATTAACTCCATTCCTCCTTAAAATAGACAAACAGCGCTGAAGATTATTTTTTTTTATAATACTAAAAAGAAAACTGTTTTTTTTTTTTTTAGGAAAATTCTACCCAAACATTTAATAAAGTCAAATACCAATAAGGCAGGGGTGTCAAACTCATTTTAGCTCAGGGGCCGCATGGAGGAAAATCTGCACTTTCGGGTCGGACTATTAAAATCATGGTATTAAAACAAAAAAATAAAGACAACTTCTGATTGTTTTCTTTGTCTTACTTTGGCCAAAAATAGAACAAACACATTCTGAAAATATTACAATAAAAATTAGAGATGTCCGATAAATGCGTTAAAATGTAATATCGGAAATTATCGGTATTGTTTTTTTTATTATCGGTATTGTTTTTTTATTTTATTTATTTATTTTTTCAAATTAAATCAACATAAAAAACATAAGATACACTTACAATTAGTGCACCAACCCAAAAAACGTTCCTCCCCCATTTACACAAAAGGGTTGTTTCTTTCTGTTTTTAATATTCTGGTTCCTACATTATATGTCAATATATATCAATACAGTCTGCAAGGGATACAGTCCGTAAGCACACATGATTGTGTGTGCTGCTGGTCCACGAATAGTACTAACCTTTAACAGTTAATTATACTAATTTTCATTAATTACTAGTTTAAATGTAACTGTTTTTATATTGTTTTACTTTCTTTTTTATTCAAGAAAATGTTTTTAATTTATTTTATTTTTTTATTTTTTTTAAGAGTACCTTATCTTCACCATACCTGGTTGTCCAAATTAGGCATAATAATGTGTTAATTCCACGACTGCATATATCGGTATCGGTTGATATCGGTATCGGTAATTAAAGAGTTGGACAATATCGGAATATCGGATATCGGCAAAAAGCCATTATCGGACATCCCTAATAAAAATATAGTAAAAAATTCCGGCAGCGGTAAAGTTTAGATCCTTGAAGGAAAGAAGAAAGTGAATGAATGTTTATAACTGAATACATTTACATATGCATACAAATTTGTTAACACTTTAGTATGGGGAACACATTCACCATTAATTAGTTGCTTATTAAAGTAACAAAGACTTAATTCTGAGTTATTTGGACACTAGGCGAACATATAAGGGTTAGGGTTAGGGTTACTAATAAGCAATAATTCTGAGGTTATTGAGGGAAGACTCTTAGTTAATGGCTTACCGGTTGTATAATAAGGCCATGCAGAATAAAGCATTAATAAGTACTTAATAATGACTATTTAAGAGCCAATATGTTACTAATTTGCATGTTAATAAGCAACTAATTAAAGGCAAACTGAAATGCGATTTTCTTATTTAAACGGGGATAGCAGGTCCATTCTATGTGTCATACTTGATCATTTCGCAATATTGCCATATTTTTGCTGAAAGGATTTAGTAGAGAACATCGACGATGAAGTTTGCAGCTTTTGGTCGCTGATAAAAAAGCCTTGCCTGTACCGGAAGTAGCAGACGAGTAGCGTGACGTCACAGGTTGTGGAGCTCCTCACATCTGCACATTGTTTACAATCATGGCCACCAGCAGCGAGAGCGATTCGGACCGAGAAAGCGACGATTTCCACATTAATTTGAGCGAGGATGAAAGATTTGTGGATGAGGAAAGTGAGAGTGAAGGACTAGAGGGCAGTGGGAGCGATTCACATAGGAAAGATGCTGTGAGAGGCGGGTGGGACCTGATATTCAGCTGGGAATGACTAAAACAGTAAATAAACACAAGATATATATATATACTCTATTAGCCACAACACAACCAGGCTTATACACCTGCACAACACACTCAATCCCACAGCCCAAAGTACTGTTCACCTCCCCAAAGTTCATACAGCACATATATTTCCCCAAAGTCCCCAAAGTTACGTACGTGACATGCACATAGCGGCACGCACGTACGGGCAAGCGATCAAATGTTTGGAAGCCGCAGCTGCATGCGTACTCACGACTCACGGTACCGTGTCTGCACATCTAACTCAAAGTCCTCCTGGTAAGAGTCTCTGTTGTCCCAGTTCTCCACAGGCCAATGGTAAAGCTTGACTGTCATCTTTCGGGAATGTAAACAATGAAACACCGGCTGTGTTATCCGGCAAAACAGTCAAGGGGTGCATTCTACGGCGGGGGTGCGTTATCCAGCACAACACCTGCCGCAATCCACCGCTTCCCACCTACAGCTTTCTTCTTTGCTGTCTCCATTTTTCATTGAACAAATTGCAAAAGATTCACCAACACAGATGTCCAGAATACTGTTGAATTTTGCGATGAAAACAGACGACTTAATAGCTGGCCACCATGCTGTCCCAAAATGTCCTCTACAATCCGTGACGTCACGCGCTGACGTCATCATACCGAGACGTTTTCAGCAGGATATTTCGCGCAAAATTTAAAATTGCACTTTAGTAAGCTAACCCGGCCGTATTGGCATGTGTTGCAATGTTAAGATTTCATCATTGATGTATAAACTATCAGACTGCGTGGTCGGTAGTAGTGGGTTTCAGTAGGCCTTTAATGGTGAATATGTTCCCCATACTAAAGTGTTACCAAAATTTGTTTTCTTTTGTATAATTCTTTTTAATGAATTAAGTACGTTTATGACAACCTTTTTCCAAAACACAATACTGAATGTGAGATATAACAGGACAATGCATACATTTATCATTTGTTTTCAAAACGCTTACTAAAAAGTTGGACCCCAAAAATGCACTGTGGGACCCCAATTTTATGACTTGATGGGGTCCCCATTTTGAAAATTGCCATTGGTGCGTGCAAAACAGCAGCAGGCGGCTTTGGCTTGTGGGTTCTAATACTAATCACATGTAAAAAATGCTACTTGCACTGCTGTCTTTTTGCACCAGAAGAAGAGTGATAGGACAATTCTATTCGATTCCATAGCCTTATTTATATTATTCACATGTATAATGCTATTTGCACTGCTGTTGTTCCACCTGCTGTTTTTGCACCGGAAGGAAAGTGAGGGGACAATTCGAGTGTACGCTATTCCATATCTTTGTTTTTTTACTCTCCTTGATATGTGAATACCTAAGTCTTTATTGTTTATTGTGAGCGAACTGTGGTGCTGAATTTCCCCCAGGGATCAATAAAGTACTTTCTATTCTATTCTATTCTAATCAAATATCATCCCAGGGGTCCATTGATAATTCATTTGCGGGGCCGGATCTGGCCCGCGGGCCTTGACTTTGACACATAGGAAATAAGGCAACAAAAGACTTCTCTTTTCTAAAGTAAATCTGTACAGCAGATATGAACATCTACATCAACTATATGATTTGTCTGAGTGGCTGCACAGGAAAGATAAAAAAAATCTATTAAAAAAGTCGATTTGAATTTGATTTTTGACACACTTTTTGTTACGAGCACATTCAACAATACCGCGATAATAATGACAAGCATGATCATTTTGGTAAAAGAGTTACATCCCTAATCTGTCTGACTTTATATCAAAGCGCTAGAAGATGCAGTCAAAGGGGACTTGGCCTGGAGGAGGACTTTGCCACGTAAAAAAGACAACGCATTCTGACGAGACGGTCAGAAAGCGTGCCCATTACGTCGATGGTGGAGGGTGTGTCAGTTGATCGCCAACCAGGCATTAAAAAAATACACCTAAAAATTGGCGATCATCAATCTTCACCAAGACGTCACTTTTGTCACTTGATTGACATTGTGAGATGCTGGCTGCTGCCAGCTCATTATTAAGAAAAAATGACCGACAGAAAGGCGAGAAACACTTTTTATTTCAACAGACTCTCGCCGTACATGCCTTTAAAAACTCTAAAGATCAACTGCACAGTTCCGGTCTTCACAATAAAAGTGCTGCTTCATCCTGCCTGCGCTAACACAATAAGAGTCTCAGAAAGCTGGCACGCACAAGCTAGCAAGCTACGGAGTTTGCCGCCTATGTATTTCTCGTAAAGTGTAGAAAAAGGAGTATGGAAGCTGGACAAATAAGATGCCAAAAAGCAACCACTTTCATGTGGTATTGGACAGAAAAGAGGACTTTTTTCTCCTCCATTTGAAAATGTGGACGTTATCATCACTACTGTCTGATTCCAATCAATGCAAGTGATCAGAATCAGGTAAAACACCAACTTATATTCTTGTCTTTATGAAATAAATTAATCTATATGTGTTAAACATGCTTGTGTTATCATTAAACAACTTTAATTTAACAAAAACGTCTCTTTCATAAATAAATAAATATAAATTATACATATGAATGAGGTAGATCCCCTCGACTTGGTCAATTGAAAAGTACACTATATTGCCAAAAGTGTTTGGCCACCCATTCAAATGATGAGAATCAGGTGTCCTAATCACATCAGGTGTATAAAATCAAGCACTTAGGCATGGAGACTGTTTCTACAAACATTTGTGAAAGAATGGGCCGCTCTCAGTGATTTCCAGCGTGAAACTGTCATAGGATGCCACCTGTGCAACAAATCCAGTCGTGAAATTTCCTCGCTCATAAATATTCCAAAGTTAACTTTATTATAAGAAAAGTGAAGAGTTTGGGAACAACAGCAACTCAGCCAACAAGTGGTAGGTCACGTACACTGACAGAGCGGATGCTGAAGCGCATAGTGCAAAGAGGTCGCCGACTTTCTGCACAGTCAGTCGCTGCAGAGCTCCAAACTTCATGTGACCTTCCAATTAGCCCACGTACAGTACGCAGAGAGCTTCATGGGATGGGTTTCCATGGCCGAGCAGCCATACATCACCAAGTCCAATGCAAAGCGTGGGATGCAGTGGTGTAAAGCACGTCCCTACTGGATTCTTTTCCATCTGGCATTCTGATGGACGAGTCCGAGTTTGGAGGTTGCCAGGAGAATGCTACATTTCCGACTGCATTGTGCCGAGTGTGAAATTTGGTGGAAGAGGAATTATAGTGTGGGGTTGTTTTTCAGGAGTTAGTTCCAGTGAGTTCATATGGGAGTCGAGGCAGGTGGCCAAATATTGAAGACGGTCGTAAAAGCAACATTTTGACCAAAGCACCACCGTTACATGTAAAGCAGACCTCAAGGCAATGTAATGTAGAACAAAAAAATCCCGACGAGCATGCACAACGAGCTCATTAGTTTAATCAGCGCCTGTGTGTGTTTTTTTCTCTTTCTGAAAACGTGCGGTCTTGCTATGACTGCAATATCCGTAGGCTCTACTCGGCGCTTCTGACGGATCATTAGCAGCTTTCAGCAGCTATCACATAAGTCGTGTGTGTGTGTGTGTGTGTGTGTGTGTGTGTGTGTGTGTGCATACATGCCAGTAAGGCCAGGGTAACTGAACTGAATTGGTTCAAGAGAGAATATGATTCTACAAAGCAACTCTGAGGCTTTGCAAAGCTACAATTGACCCGCCCGACAGTGTAATAGAGTTAAAATCCATCTCCTGCAGTCCAGCCCTCACTTCATAATCACGTTAAGGTGTTGGCATTAGCCGCAGCTTTTAGCGTAATGCAAGGCACGTACCCCCTTTTCCCGCATCTTAGATGGTCCCTTGGGTTCCTTTGAACGTGCTCCTTAAAACGTGTCTGCGAGGCTGCTGGTGTCGCCCAATTAACACCCGGTGCAATTTGACACATTTTACCGCATCCTTGGCGAGATACCGTCTTGTTTTTGATAACGTTGAGCTCAGCCGCTAATGGCCCACAGCCACTCGTGATTAGAGGGAAATTTGATTGCCGGGTGCCTTTCTTTTCAGCCGTAGACAGTACGACTCGGGGAGAAGGAAAAAGGTGATGGCGAGATGCACAGGCGCCGATCTACATTTCTGCCAGTGGGTGCTCGGTGTGTGTGTGTGTATTAATGTTGTTCCGATACCAAAAGTATTTTGGTACTTTTCTAAATAAAGGGTACCACAAAAAAGTCATTATTGGCTTTATTTTAACAAAAAAAATCTTAGGGTACATTAAACATATGTTTCTTATTGCAGTTAAGTCCTTAAATAAAATAGTGAACATACAAGACTACTTGTCCTTTAGTAGTAAGTAAACAAACAAAGACTCCTAAGTAGTCTGCTGACATATGCAGTAACATATTGTGTCATTTATCATTCTATTATTTTCTCAAAAGTATTAAGGACAACTGGTAGAAAATGAATTATTAATGTACTTGTTCATTTACTGTTAATATCTGCTTATTTTCTCTTTCAACATGTTCTATCTACCCTTCTGTTTAAATGTATTAATCATTTATTCTTCTGTTGTTTGATACTTTACATTAGTTTTGGATGATACCACACATTTGGGTATCAATCCGATACCAAGTCGTTACAGGATCATACATCGGTCATATTCAAAGTCCTCATGTGTCCAGGGACATATTTCCTGACTTTATAAACATAATATACATTTTTTAAAAACGAAAGACCATTTTGTGATGTTAAAAAATATCGATGTAACCATAGTAGTATCGACTAGATACATTATTGTACGTGGTATCATTACAGTGGATGTTAGGTGTAGATCCACCAATGGCGTTTGTTTAAATTGTAACGTCCCGGAAGAGTTGGTGCTGCAGGGAATACTGGGAATTTGTTCTGTAGTGTTTATGTTGTGTTGCGGAGCAAATATTCTTCCAAAATGTGTTTGTGGTTTCACTATATGGCACATATTTATGACAGTGTTAGCATTGTTCAGACTGCCACCCTTAGTGTGACATGAATGCACTTAATTTGCTCATGTGCAGCGTGGTCAAAGTCAAGATGATTGTGTCATTATTTCATTATCAGGAACAATGAAATCTTGGTTAGGCTTTGATAACTGTAGACTATATGATTTGTGACTTTATTATTATATAAAACGGACCAAACACGCCACAAAATTAACAAGTTCGATTTTTCGAAAATTATCTTAAAGATTGAAAGTTGCCATCAATCTCACGTGGGTGCTCAGCATTGTCCGTGGTATCATCACAGTGGATGTTAGGTGTAGATCCATCAATGGCGTTTGTTTATATTGTAGCGTCCCGGAAGAGTTGGTGCTGCAGGGAATTCTGGGAATTTGTTCCGTAGTGTTTATGTTGTGTTGCTGTGCAAATATTCTTCCAAAATGTGTTTGTTGTTGTTGTTTAGTGTGGTTTCACTATATGGCACATGTTTATGACAGTGTTGGCCTTGTTCATACTGCTACCCTTTAGTGTGACATGTATGGCTGTTGACTAATTATGCCCTTCATTCGCTCGTGTGCAGTGTGTTCAAAGTCAAGATGATTGTGTCATTATTTCATTATCGGGCACAATGAAATCTTGGTTAGGTCTTTGTTAACTGTAGACTAGGGTTGTACGGTATACCGGAATTAGTATAGTACCGCGATACTAAAAAAATACCGTCTCTGAAAAGTACCGGTCCACAGCTCCCCCGCGTTGAAGTCACGTTGTAACATTGCTGGTTTATGAGCAGAGGAGCATGTTCGGCAGCGCACAATCACAGAGTACTTACAAGCAGACACAGTGTGTAGACAGAAAAGGGAGAACGGACGCATTTTGTCTTAAAAACTAACGATGAAGGTGAAGTTATAACACTGAAACGCCCTCAGGAAGAGGTGCTTTAAAACATGGCTAGCTAGCTAGCAACTAACGTCCATCCGCCGTCAGCAGCGTTTTAGCTACTTCTAAATCACTAATCCTGGTCTCCATGGCGACAAATAAAGTAAGTTTCTTACAAGTATTATCCCTGCAGGACGAGGAATAGCTAAACATGCTTCACTACACACCGTAGCTCACCGGCATCAAAATGTAAACAAACGCTATTGGTGGATCTACACCTAACATCCACTGTAATGATACCAAGTACAGTCACGTATCTAGTTGATACTACTATGATTACGTCGATATTTTTTGGCATCACAACATCTTCTTTGGTTTTTTAAACATGTATATTATGTTTATAAACTCAGGAAATATGTCCCTGGACACATGAGGACTTTGAATATGACCAATGTATGATCCCAGAACGACTTGGTATCGGATGGATACCCAAATTTTTGGTATCATCCAAAACTAGTGTAAAACATCAAACAACAGAAGTGTAGATAGAACATGTTAAAAGAGAAAGTAAGCAGATATTAACAGTAAATGAACAAGTAGATTAATATTTAACTTTCTACCACTTGTCCTTAATAATGTTGACAAAATAATAGAATGATAAATGACACAATATGCTACTGCATATGTCAGCAGATTAATTAGGAGCCTTTGTTTGTTTACTTACTACTAAAAGACAAGTTGTCTTGTATGTTCACTATTTTATTTAAGGACTTAACTGCAAAAATAAACATATGTTTAATGTACCTTAAGATTTTTTTTGTTAAAATAAAGCCAATAATGCAATTTTTTTGTGGTCCCCTTTATTTAGAAAAGTACCAAAATAATTTTAGTACTGGTACCAAAATATTGGTATTGTTACAACACAACTGTAGACTATATGATTTGTGACTTCATTATTATGTAAAACCGACAAAACACACCACAAAAATTAACAACAACAAGTTAGATTTTTTTCAAATTATCTTAAAGATTGAAAGTTGCCATCAATCCCACGTGGGTGCTCGGCATTCTCCGTGGGTGCTCGGGCCCCAAAGCGCCCACGGGATCGGCGCCTATGGCGAGATGTGGAGTTAGGGCTGGGCGATATATCGAATATACTCGATATATCGCGGGATTGTCTCCATGCAATGTAGAAAATGACTATTTCGTGAGTATTCGAGTATATGTTCTCACGCAGTTGCTTTTAGCTGCGGGCATTACACTACAGGCTTTTCTCACTCTTTCTTGTCTCTCCTTCTCACAGAGACATAAAACAAGCGCACCTTCTTACATACGTCACATACTGTCGCGCGTGCTACGTCATACGCCTTTGCCGAGCAGAGAGGTAGCGGCATGGGTAACGTTAGCTGTGGTGCAAGTGGAGCGGTGCGAGTGGTAATACGAGAGAAAGAAGGTACCAATCTGGTAGCAAAAGGAGGAATAATTAATTCCCAAGAAAAACAGCACAGGGTCCATCGTCTGGCGGTGGTTTGGCTTCAAGCGGGAAGATGTTGAACAGACAACCGTAATATGTCAAGTATGCAACAAAAGCGTTGCTACAAAAAGTAGCAGCACTACTAATTTGTAGCATCATTTGAAAAGTCACGCGCTGGAGAATGAAGAGTGCTTGAAACTCCGCGTGTCAACATCTCGGCCGGTGCCACACCCAACAAAATGCCGAAGCAACCAGCACTGACCCAATTGAGCCTGGGGTCTTCCATTTCCACATCAACACCGCATGAAACAAATAGTCAACAACAAAAGGAGATAACGTCCGCAGTAACCTACCACATAGCGAAGGACATACAAACCCCGTTTCCATATGAGTTGGGAAATTGTGTTGGATGTAAATATAAACGGAATACAATGATTTGCAAATCCTTTTCAACCCATATTCAATTGAATGCACTACAAAGACAAGATATTTGATGTTCAAACTCAAACTTTATTTTTTTTTGCAAATAATTAAGTTAGAATTTCATGGCTGCAACACGTGCCAAAGTAGTTGGGAAAGGGCATGTTCACCATTGTGTTACATCACCTTTTCTTTTAACAACACTCAATAAACGATTGGGAACTGAGGACACTAATTGTTTAAGCTTTGAAAGTGGAATTCTTTCCCATTCTTGTTTTATGTAGAGCTTCAGTCGTTCAACGGTCCGGGGTCTCCGCTGTCATATTTTACGCTTCATAATGCGCCACACATTTTCGATGGGAGACAGGTCTGGACTGCAGGCGGACCAGGAAAGTACCCGCACTCTTTTTTTACGAAGCCACCCTGTTGTAACACGTGCTGAATGTGGCTCGGCATTGTCTTGCTGAAATAAGCAGGGGCGTCCATGAAAAAGACGGCGCTTAGATGGCAGCATATGTTGTTCCAAAACCTGTATGTACCTTTCAGCATTAATGGTGCCTTCACAGATGTGTAAGTTATCCATGCCTTGGGCACTAATGCACCCCCATACCATCACACATGCTGGCTTTTGAACTTTACGTCGATAACAGTCTGGATGGTTCGCTTCCCCTTTGGTCCAGATGACACGATGTCGAATATTTCCAAAAACAATTTGAAATGTGGACTCGTCAGACCACAGAACACTTTTCCACTTTGCATCAGTCCATCTTAGATGATCTCGGGCCCAGAGAAGCCGGCGGCGTTTCTGGATGTTGTTGATAAATGGCTTTCGCTTTGCATAGTAGAGCTTTAACTTGCACTTACAGATGTAGCGACCAAATGTATTTAGTGACAGTGGTTTTCTGAAGTGTTCCTGAGCCCATGTGGTGATATCCTTTAGAGATTGATGTCGGTTTTTGATACAGTGCCGTCTGAAAGATCGAAGGTCACGGTCATTCAATGTTGGTTTCCAGCCATGCCGCTTACGTGGAGTGATTTCTCCAGATTCTCTGAACATTTTGATGATATTATGGACCGTAGATGTTGAAATCCCTAAATTTCTTGCAATTACACTTTGAGAAACATTGTCCTTAAACTGTTTGACTATTTGCTCACGCAGTTGTGGACAAAGGGGTGTACCTCGCCCCATCCTTTCTTGTGAAAGACTGAGCATTTTTTGGGAAGCTGTTTTTATACCCAATCATGGCACCCACCTGTTCCCAATTAGCCTGCACACCTGTGGGATGTTCCAAATAAGTGTTTGATGAGCATTCCTCAACTTTATCAGTATTTATTGCCACCTTTCCCAACTTCTTTGTCACGTGTTGCTGGCATCAAATTCTAAAGTTAATGATTATTTGCAAAAAAAAAAAAAGTTTATCAGTTTGAACATCAAATATGTTGTCTTTGTAGCATATTCAACTGAATATGGGTTCAAAATGATTTGCAAATCATTGTATTCCGTTTATATTTACATCTAACACAATTTCCCAACTCATATGGAAACGGGGTTTGTACATTGGATTTCCTATTATGCAGCTCATTTTTATTTGACAGTTATTGAAATATCTTGTGACATCATGCACAAAAGTGCACTTTATTTGTTTTAAACTATTGTAGTGGCGTTCTGTACAAAAACGGCACTTTAATTTAGAGTTGTTTTGATATGTCAACTTAGTGACATCATGCACAAAAGTGCACTAATACGACAATACTATAATACTAAAATACTACAATACTAAAACGACAATCTTGCACTTTCTTTTTTGAAATGACATGAATGTTTGTGCCACTGCTTAATAACTGTTTAATAAATACAGTTTTGGTAAATCGACTTAATTTGATTTCCCTCTCTGCATGAAAGTTTAAAATGAGCATATATTAATGCAGTATGAAGAAGAATGTTTTAATGTAGACACATAGAATCATCATACTGCTGTGATTATATGCATCAAGGGTTAATTCAAGGCTAAGGCAAAATATCGAGATATATATCATGTATCGTCACATGGCCTAAAAATATCGAGATATTAATAAAAGGCCATATCGCCCAGCCCTATGTGGAGTGGAGAGAAAAAAAGGGAGAAAAGGGTGATAGAGTTGGAGGGTAAAACAATGGAGAGAGACAGAAAAAGAGAGAAAGTATATTTCTCCCGAGAGAGAGACTGTAATGGCGTGATGAAAGAGGAGGCAGGCCCATGGGCGCGCGCACGGCCTCTTGATTAAATTGTCCGAAGGAGGAGGAGGAGGGCGCGGAGAGTAATGGCGGCACTGAGAGAACACCTATAAAAAGAAGAAGAAAAATAACAGCTTCGCCATCTTGTGCACGCGCTCTCTTAGCCCGGCCTTGCAAATGCGCCGATGAATCACATTTAGGGCGAGATTGACCTTAGTTGTCGCTCGTCCCAGCCCGCTGACTGCTCCCTGTCTCGTCACCGTGCTTTACGGCGCACTCCCCGAGCGTCGTCCCGGATGGCCGACGGGCTCCATTTGTCGGCCGCGGGCGCCGCCGACGCATCGACTGTGTTTACCTCTAATGAAAGGAGACGGAGTGTGCCAGGCAAGAGGTCAGCGTATAATTGCGTGGCTTTATGAATCACTTTGACACGCATCTGCCGGCGATTCAATTCCCCCTCGTGTTGATCGTGTGTTAGCAACAATGGAGCGGGAAAAAAATGGGTACCCTTATTTGTTAAGGCAGTGTTTTTCATTAAGAAATACGGAGGCACACCAGCAGCAGAAAACGTTAAAAAAATTCAACTCCACCAAGTCGTCGTGCCTTATTTTGAGTTTGTTTGTGTTTTCCTGTGTGTAGTGCTTTAGTTCTTGTCTTGCGCTGTTATTTTGGTGGCCCTTCCTGTTTTGTTGGTGTTGGTGTCACGCCTTCCTTTGAGCGCTATTCCCCCGCACTTGGTTTGTGTTAGCAAGCAAGACTATTTAAGTTGTTGCTATCCTTCTTTGCGTGGACATTGTTGATTGTCCTGTCATGTACGGATGTACTCTGTGGAGGCCGTAAGTTTTTGCTGTCGTCCAGCATTTTGTTTCTTTGTAGCCAGTTCGGTTTTACTTTCGCTTTTCCTTTTCCTTTCCCTTTTGTTAATTTTTGGTTTAAGCATTACATCCCTTCTTACCTGCACACTGCCTCCCGCTGTGGTCTGCATATTGGGATCACAACAAACCGTCCTCGTCTCACCCGACACCATACTTGCCAACCCTCACGATTTTTCCGGGAGACTCCCGAAATTCAGTGCCCCTCCCGAAAATCTCCCGGGGAAACCATTCTCCCGAATTTCTCCCGATTTTCACCCGGACAACAATATTAAGGGCGTGCCGTGATGGCACTGCCTTTAGCGTCCTCTACAACCTGTCGACGCGTCCTCTTTTTCACCATACAAACAGCGTGCCGGCCCAGTCACATGTTGAATGCGGCTTCTGCACACACACGAAAGTGACTGCAAGACATACTTGATCAATAGCCACACAGGTCACACTGAGGGTGGCCGTATAAACAACTTAAACACTGTTACAAATATGTGCCACACTGTGAACCCACACCAAACAAGAATGACGAACACATTTCGGGAGAACATCCGCAGAGTAACACAACATAAACACAACAGAACAAATACCCAGAATCCCTTGCATCCCTAACTCTCCCGGGCTACAATATACAACCCCCCCCCGCCCCCCCAAACCCCCAACCCCACCCACCTCAACCCCGCCCCCCACACACCTCACCCCCCCCCCAATCTCCCGAATTCGAAGGTCTCAAAGTTGGCAAGTATGCCCGACACATTCCAACTACCTGCTGCCACCTACTGACATGGAGTATTACGTGGTTACCCTGCCGAGTTCTACACAGCACAGACACTAAACCACAGTACATTATTTGCAGATTATAATTATTGATTTGCAAAAATATATTTTTTGGACCAAGTAGGTGAAGTTGCATAATTTCCCACGACACACCAGACAATATCTCACGGCACAGTGGTTGAAAAACACTGGGTTAAGGTTACCAAGAGCTGGAGGGAAGGAGATTATTCTAATGAGTTGTTTCTACAAATGACCAACGGGCCGGATGCAGGTTTTAAAGGAGGACCTTTGAATTTCAATGAAGCTGAGATTACGCACTCGCCGACTGGTAAACATGTGCTCATGTATGTAAAATAGCATCGCAAACCCTCAGGGAAAGGCTCTAAAATAGCATGAATAGGGATGCTCCAATCCGGGTTTTATGCTGCTAATATCAATCATCAATGAGTTATATCGGCCGATACGGATCACCTGTATTGACTGTAGATGACTTTCTCGATGGATAGTTTTTATATATAAATGTTTTCTTGGACTTGTCCCCGCCTATCTGTGTTCCTTTGTGTGTAGAGACTCCAGTCATTAAAGTTAAAGTACCAATGATTGTCACGCACACACTAGGTGTGGTGAAATTATTCTCTACATTTGACCCATCACCCATGATCACCCCCTGGGAGGTGAGGGGAGCAGTGGGCAGCAGCGGGGGCCACGCCTCAGAATAATTTTTGGTGGTTTAACCCCCAATTCCAACCCTTGATGCTGAGTACCAAGCAGGGAGGTAATGGGTCCCATTTTTATAGTCTTTGGTATGACTCGGCCGGGGTTTGAACTCACAACCTACCGATCTCAGAGCGGACACTCCAACCACTAACTGATATGAACGGTATTTATTTTTCGGATTTGGATACTCCTCTAAACTTATTCGTGTATTTTTTTTATTTTTTATAATTTACACATTTGAAATCAAACTATCCAGTAATATTCATGAAATTAAAGACCTACTGAAATGCGATTTTCTTATTTAAACCGGGATAGCAGGTCCATTCTATGTGTCATACTTGATCATTTCGCGATATTGCCATATTTTTGCTGAAAGGATTTAGTAGAGAACATCGACGATAAAGTTTGCAACTTTTGGTCGCTGATAAAAAAGCCTTGCCTGTAACGGAAGTAGCAGACGAGTAGCGTGACGTCACAGGTTGTGGAGCTCCTCACATCTGCACATTGTTTACAATCATGGCCACCAGCAGCGAGAGCGATTCGGACCGAGAAAGCGACGATTTCCCCATTAATTTGAGCGAGGATGAAAGATTCGTGGACGAGGAAAGTGAGAGTGAAGGACTAGAGGGCAGTGGGAGCGATTCAGATAGGGAAGATGCTGTGAGAGGCGGGTGGGACCTGATATTCAGCTGGGAATGACTAAAACAGTAAATAAACACAAGACATATATATACTCTATTAGCCACAACACAACCAGGCTTATATTTAATATGCCACAAATTAATCCCGCATAACATACACCTTCCCCCTCCCGTCCATATAACCTGCCAATACAACTCAAACACCTGCACAACACACTCAATCCCACAGCCCAAAGTACCGTTCACCTCCCCAAAGTTCATACATATATTTCCCCAAAGTCCCCAAAGTTACGTACGTGACATGCACATAGCGGCACGCACGTACGGGCAAGCGATCAAATGTTTGGAAGCCGCAGCTGCATGCGTACTCACGGTACCGCGTCTGCGCATCCAACTCAAAGTCCTCCTGGTAAGAGTCTCTGTTGTCCCAGTTCTCCACAAGCCAATGGTAAAGCTTGACTGTCATCTTCCGGGAATGTAAACAATGAAACACCGGCCGTGTTTGTGTTCCTGCAGTCGGCCGCAATACACCGCTTCCCACCTACAGCTTTCTTCTTTGCTGTCTCCATTGTTCATTGAACAAATTGCAAAAGATTCACCAACACAGATGTCCAGAATACTGCGGGATTTTGCGATGAAAACAGACGACTTAATAGCTGGCCACCATGCTGTCCCAAAATGTCCTCTACAATCCGCGACGTCACGCGCAGACGTCATCATACCGAGACGTTTTCAGCAGGATATTTCGCGCGAAATTTAAAATTGCACTTTAGTAAGCTAACCCGGCCGTATTGGCATGTGTTGCAATGTTAAGATTTCATCATTGATGTATAAACTATCAGACCGCGTGGTCGGTAGTAGTGGGTTTCAGTAGGCCTTTAACTTTCAGTGCATTGCTAGACAAAAATGCAACTTTTTAAACTAACCCTTTCCAGTTCCTATTTCGTTTTTTTTATATAATTGATGTACTTAGTTCAATTTGTTTGCAATCCACGCCCTTACATTTCCTCTTGTGGGATAAATAAAGTTCTTAACTGTTATAAAAATCGTCTTTATTCCCTCGCCAGGGATCACCACGGTGCTGACCATGACCACCATCAACACTCACCTGAGAGAGACGCTGCCCAAGATCCCGTACGTGAAGGCCATCGACATGTACTTGATGGGCTGCTTTGTCATGGTCTTCCTCGCCCTCCTGGAGTACGCATTCGTCAACTACATCTTCTTCGGGCGGGGTCCTCAGATGCAAAAGAAGCTGGCTGAAAAGGCGGAAAAGGCCAACAATGAGAGGGCAGCCAAGTATGACGCCGCCAGGGTACGTTTGACACGACTCACAGAACCAATGAATACCAAATGGTGTGTTTCTTGCTGAACAATCAAATTGTTCCCACTGGTGTGAATATTTTCCGCAGGGAAGCATTCTGCAGAGCAGACCTGCTGCATGAATAGGTCTCCCAAAGAAATAATAACATTTCCCCCCCTTTTTTCGCAGGATCTAAATGATAAATCAACTTTGACATGGCAATCCCTTTAAAATGAACTTTTGTTCACTTTTGACAGAAGCTGCTAAGAGAAGCCGACTGGAGGGCATGTTGACATTAATTAACAGGCTGCTCTATGTATGCTTGAGGCTTTAGATTTTTGTGGAGGCCAAAAAAAACAACACTTTGTCGTCTTCTCAGGAGGCAGGTAGTAGGGCGGCATCCCTAAAACGCTCCAATCAGTTTAGAGGCCTTCGCCACTCGCGCTCGGTGAGTTGCTTTGGTAATGATCGGCGCCATTGCCATCAGCTGACATGGATCTTTCTTTCTTTCTTTTGTTCTCAAACAACACACATCCCCCATCCACACACTCAATGCCAACCAGCATGACAATCTTTCATTCACTTTTCCATCGCAGTTGTTTTGTACATGACCAGGGGGTGGGGTTGTAAAGTATACCGGTACTAGTATAGTATCGCGGTACTAATAAATAAAAAATGGTACTATACTCTGTTTGAAAAGTATATTTTTATTTGACAGCGTCGTCACGTCGTCACATTGCTGGTTTTACGAGCAGAGGAGCATGTTCGGCAGCGCACAATCACGGAGTACTTACAAGCAGACACTTTGTAGACAGAAAAGAGAGAATGGACTCATTTTCGTCTAAAAACTAATGATAAAGGTGAAGATATAACACTGAGAGGCTAAAATCCATCCGCAATCGGCAGTGTTTTAGCTACTTCTAAATCACTAATCCTCGCCTCCATGGCAACAAATAAAGTACTTTTCTTACAAGTATCATCCCTGCAGGACGAGGAATACCTGAACATGCTTCACTACACACCGTAGGAGGATACAATAGCTCACCGGCCTCACAATGTAGACAAATGCCCTGGGAGGCTCTACACCTGACATCCACTGTAATGATACCAAGTACAATAGCGTATCTGATCAATTCTACTATGATTACAACAATATTTTTTATTGTCACAAAATCTTTTTTCTTTTTCTTTTCATAAACTTAGGAACCACGTCCCTGGACACATGAGAACTTAAATTATGACCAATGTAACTACTTGGTATCGGATCGATACTTACATTTGTGATATCATCCAAAACTAATGTAAAGTATCAAACAACAGAAGAATAAGCGATTATTACATTTTAACAGAAGTGTAGATAGAACATGTTGAAACAGAACATAAGCAGATATTAACATTAAATGAACAAGTTGATTATTAATTAATTGTTACAGTTTGTCCCTCATAATGTTGACACAATAATAGAATGATAAATGACAATATGTTATTGCATATGTCAGCAGACTAATTAGGAGCCTTTGTTTGTTTACTTACTACTAAAAGACAAGTTGTCTTGTATGTTCACTATTTTATTTAAGGACGAAATTAAGCAATAATAAGAAACATGTTTAATGTACCGTAAGAAATAAAGCCAATAATGCAATTCTTTTGTGGTCCCCTTTTTTTTAGAAAAGCATTGAAAATTATCGAAATACATAAATAAATATTGGTATCGAGACAACCCTACTAGGGGGTGCACAAAAATGTTTTATTCACGTCCGGTTGCCGATTCTTATTCATTCCGATTCTAAATTGATTCATAATTTTCCAAAATGTATTTAAAAAAAATAAAATAAAAATTTTCCCGAAAACATTCTTTTAAGAATCAATTTTTAAAAAGACGTTTTTAGAGCCGCTCAATGCAACTTTTCTAACCTGTTTTGAAAAAGTTTCATTATCATTACACCAAATAATATGTTGCGAGAATCGGTTTGAATCAAGAACCGTGTTGAATCGAGGATCGATTCTGAATCGAGTCGCCTCTCCCAACGGAATCAGAATCGGATCGAATCGTTAGGTACCCAAAGAGTCACACATATTTGAAATGATGCAAAAATACTGCAAATCAATTGTATCACAGCAACATATTGCTTGTTCATGTGCAGTATGTACTGTGCTGCTTGCTAGGGCTGTAAGAAAATATCTATTTACAAATGAATCGCGATTCTTATTTGTAACGATTCTTAATCGATTCAAACAAATCTCAAATGTATTTATTTTTTTAATCTGACCTGTCCAATTAGATATAATCACATTGTTGATGTAGATGATCATATCTGCTGTACAAATTTACTTTAGAAAAGAGAAGTGTGGGATACTTCTCTCTTTGCCTTATTTGTATTTGACTCTATTAAAAGTTTGGGTAGATTTTTATAAAACAAAACCAGTTATCGTTTAAGTTATATACAAATTTATCAGAGCTGTTTGTCTATTTTATGGAGGAATGTAGTTAATCATAGAACTGGCACCCAATGTTTTGAAAAAAAGTACTCATTTTGAAACAAGAATCGTTTTGAATCAAGAATCGATTCTGAATGAATCGTTACCCCCAAGAATCGAATCAAATCATGTGGTGACCAAAGATTCACAGCCCTGCTGCTTGCATAACAGGAAACTAAATATACGACGCGTTTGCAACCTCTACGCAGCTGCTTCGAGGGTGCTAACTTTCGAAAGTGTTGTTAGCATTCTTCTTGCATGCAAGCCCCGCCCCACATAACACACACAGGGGCAGGAAGCGGCAACCAAAGTACAACAGGGTTTCTGCGGGTCATTAAGAAGCATTAAAAGCCATTAAATGAATTTTGCGAAAATTAAGGCCTTAAATGGCATTAAAAAGCATTAAATACGATGTTCAGAGGCATTTAAAAATTCTATGCAATTGGCTACAAAAAATTACAACGAAACAAACCACCTGACCAAGTTTTTCCAATTGGGGGAAAACAACTGAACTTAAAGATGTTTAATATTTATTGAAGTGAAATGTTTGCTAACAAATAAGTCATTTTACTGTATTTTGACCATTAAGGATAATTAAGTTATACACACACACACAGGTGCAAAAAGTGGCAACCAAAGTACAACAGGGTCATTTTAAAGTATTAAAAGTCATTAAAAGGATTTGGAGAAAATTAAGCATTAAGCATTATATACAATGTTTAAAGGTATTAAAAATGGTTATTATAAAAATGGCTATTAAGGATAATTAAGTTATACACACAAACACACACACATACACACAGGTGCAAAAAGCGGCAACCAAAGTACAACAGGGTTTCCATGGGTAAATTAAAAGTATTAAAAGTCATTAAATGGATTTGGCGAAAATTAAGGCCGTGAATGGCATTGGAAAGCATTAAATACAATGTTTAAAGGTATTAAATATGTTATGCAATTGCAATTGGTAACAGAAAAAGACAACAAAACAAACCACCTGACCAAGTGTTTCCAATTGGGGGAAAAAACTGCACTTAAAGATAGTCAATATTTATTGAAGTAAAATGTTTGCTAACAAATAATGAGTCATTTTGCTGTAGTTTTACTATAAGGATAATTAAGTTATACACACACACACAGGTGCAAAAAGCGGCAACCAAAGTATAACAGGGTTTTCGCGGGTCATTACAAAGTATTAAAAGTCATTAAATGGATTTGGCGAAAATTAAGGCCGTAAATGGCATTGGAAAGCATTAAATACAATGTTCAAAGGTATTAAAAATGTTATACAATTGCAATTGGCAATAAAAAAAGACAACAAAACAAACCACCTGACTAAATTTGGGGAAAAAACTGCACTTAAAGATGGTCAATATTTATTGAAGTAAAATGTTTGCTAACAAACATTGAGTCATTTTACTGTAGTTTTACTATTAAGGATAATTAAGTTATACACACAAACACACACACACAGGTGCAAAAAGCGGCAACCAAAGTACAACAGGGTTTCCGCGGGTCATTTAAAAGTATTAAAAGTCATTAAATGGATTTGGCGAAAATTAAGGCCATGAATGGTATTTGAAAGCATTAAATACAATGTTCAAAGGTATTAAACATTTTATACAATTGCAATTGGCAACAAAAAAAGACAACAAAACAAACCACTTGACCAAGTTTTTCCAATTGGTGGAAAAAAACGCTTCAAGATGGTCAATATTTATTGAATACATTTTTGTTAACAAATATTGAGAGTCCATTTTACTCTATTTTGATGTTTGTTTACCTATTTAAGATAATTAAGAGGAGCCAGATGAGGTGGTTCGGGCATCTGGTCAGGATGCCACCCGAACGCCTCCCTCGGGAGGTATTTCGGGCACGTCCGACCGGTAGGAGGCCACGGGGAAGACCCAGGACACATTGGGAAGACTATGTCTCCCGGCTGGCCTGGGAACGCCTCGGGATCCCCCGGGAGGAGCTGGACGAAGTGGCTGGGGAGAGGGAAGTCTGGGCTTCCCTGCTTAGCGGAAGAAGACGGATGGATGGATGGATGGACCTTCCAATTACAATAGTACAACATACTACTGTAATGATATATGGTTATTGTGTTGGAAGGGTTACTTGCATTATTATTATTATTACATATTATGGTTACATTAGTGCTTAGTTTGGCCACAGTTAATGTAAACTTTTCAACTATTCAACAATATTACTGTCAAATGCTTTCAATGTTATCTATAGGACAATTGTATGCTTTTGACTTTATATAATAACAACCTGCAGTCGGACATGGGCATTTATTTTGTTTTAAGTTAAAGTTAAGTTAAAGTACCAATGATTGTCACACACACACTAGGTGTGGTGAAATTTGTCCTCAGCATTTGACCCATCCCCTTGTTCACCCCCTGGGAGGTGAGGGGAGCAGTGAGCAGCATTGGTGGCCACAGCCAGGGATCAATTTTGGTGATTAAACCCCCAATTCCAACCCTTGATACTGAGTGCCAAGCAGGGAGGTAACGGGTCCCATTTATTATAGTCGTTGGTATGACTCGGCCGGGGTTTGAACTCACAGCCTACCGATCTCAGGGCGGACACTCTTACCACAAGGCCACTGAGTAGGTCACTGAGCTAAGTTGCATTAAAAAGCCTGAAATTTGATTTGCGGATATCTGCGGAAACCCTGTACAACATCAGAAAAGCCAGAAGTAAAAACATTAAACATAAAATGTCAGCTAAATCTATTTGTTCCTTGTCAGTGTTAGCTACACTATACTAAACATTCCACAACATTCTTCTCAATTGTTAAATCAATAAGAAATATTGAAAGTCATAAAAACATGGATGTAATTAGTAATTGCCCTTTGGCTGTAACAAATCACAGATGAGGGTTATAATAGTTGTTTATTAGCTAATGATATCAATTTAGCAAAATGTAGCTACTAACGTGAGCATTAAATGTATATAGTATCGTAACGACAGCAACAAAGACTAATTTGTTTCTGGAAAACACATACATGGTCTCACTGTTAAATTGCAGATGGGGGTCAAATGTGTTGTATAATGTAAAAAACCCCGTTTCCATATGAGTTGGGAAATTGTGTTAGATGTAAATATAAACCAAATACAATGATTTGCAAATCATTTTCAACCATACTTGCCAACATTGAGACCTCCGATTTCGGGAGGTGGGGGGTGGGGGCGTGGTCGGGGGTGAG
The DNA here is from genome assembly GCF_033978685.3 of Nerophis lumbriciformis. Classification (NCBI taxonomy): domain Eukaryota; kingdom Metazoa; phylum Chordata; class Actinopteri; order Syngnathiformes; family Syngnathidae; genus Nerophis; species Nerophis lumbriciformis. The sequence goes on along the minus strand of NC_084570.2, from coordinate 19,000,807 downwards.
ACAGGACGTGGTTGGGGGCGTGGTTAAGAGGGGAGGAGTATATTGACAACTAGAATCTACCAAGTCAAGTATTTCATATATATATATATATATATATATATATATATATATATATATATATATATATATATATATATATATATATATATATATATCCTGAAAATATGCAAACAAAACTGTGTTTAGATAATTGATACTTCAAACTTGCATAAATAAATATTAAGGAATATAACATAACTTGGCTTCTGAGAGCTTCAAAATGTAATGAATAAAATGCTAAAGTTGTTGATAAACAAGCAATTATTTTAATAATTAAATATGGTCATTTTAAATGAATTATTATGATAATTTATAATTAATTATTTCAAATATGTTTATTTGAATGTATAATTCTATGGCTGGATGTAATAAGGAGTCAGAAAAAATAAAAATAAAAATAAAATTATTTTGATGTTTTTAGCAAAATATAGTAAAAATTAATTTAGTTTTTTTTTTAAAAATTAACAAATATATTTATTTTTAGGTAAGATAAACATAATAATACAATTTATCTCTAGTCTGGATGATTTAGTTCTTGTCACCCTGTTGTCCTCATGTCAAGGCTGTCCTCACTCAGGTCCGCATGGAGCTGGAGGGGGCGTGGTCTCCAGCTCCGGCTGAAAATCGGGAGATTTTCGGGAGAATATTTGTCCCGGGAGGTTTTCGGGAGAGGCGCTGAATTTCGGGAGTCTCCCGGAAAATTCGGGAGGGTTGGGAAGTATTATTCAGTTGAATATGCTACAAAGACAACATATTTGATGTTCAAACTGATAAACATTTTTTTTTTTTGCAAATAATCATTAACTTTAGAATTCGATGCCAGCAACACGTGACAAAGAAGTTGGGAAAGGTGGCAATAAATACTGATAAAGTTGAGGAATGCTCATCAAACACTTATTTGGAACATCCCACAGGTGAACAGGCAAATTGGGAACAGGTGGGTGCCATGATTGGGTATAAAAGTAGATTCCATGAAATGCTCAGTCATTCACAATCAAGGATGGGGCGAGGGTCACCACTTTGTCAACAAATGCGTGAGCAAATTGTTGAACAGTTTAAGAAAAACCTTTCTCAACCAGCTATTGCAAGGAATTTAGGGATTTCACCATCTACGGTCCGCAATATCATCAAAGAGTTCAGAGAATCTGGAGAAATCACTGCACGTAAGCAGCTAAGCCCTTGACCTTCGATCCCTCAGGCTGTACTGCATCAACAAGCGATATCAGTGTGTAAAGGATATCACCACATGGGCTCAGGAACACTTCAGAAACCCACTGTCAGTAACTACAGTTTGTCGCTACATCTGTAAGTGCAAGTTAAAACTCTCCTATGCAAGGCGAAAACCGTTAATCAACAACACCCAGAAACGCCGTCGGCTTCGCTGGGCCTGAGCTCATCTAAGATGGACTGATACAAAGTGGAAAAGTGTTCTGTGGTCTGACGAGTCCACATTTCAAATTGCTTTTGGAAACTGTGGACGTCGTGTCCTCCGGACCAAAGAGGAAAAGAACCATCCGGATTGTTATAGGCGCAAAGTTGAAAAGCCAGCATCTGTGATGGTATGGGGGTGTATTAGTGCCCAAGACATGGGTCACTTACACATCTGTGAAGGCACCATTAATGCTGAAAGGTACATGCAGGTTTTGGAGCAACATATGTTGCCATCCAAGCAACGTTACCATGGACGCCCCTGCTTATTTCAGCAAGACAATGCCAAGCCACATGTTACATCAACGTGGCTTCATAGTAAAAGAGTGCGGGTACTAGACTGGCCCGCCTGTAGTCCAGACCTGTCTCCCATTGAAAATGTGTGGCGCATTATGAAGCCTAAAATACTACAACGGAGACCCCGGACTGTTGAACAACTTAAGCTGTACATCAAGCAAGAATGGGAAAGAATTCCACCTGAGAAGCTTAAAAAATGTGTCTTCTCAGTTCCCAAACGTTTACTGAGTGTTGTTAAAAGGAAAGGCCATGTAACACAGTGGTGAACATGCCCTTTCCCAACTACTTTGGCACGTGTTGCAGCCATGAAATTCTAAGTTAATTATTATTTGCAAAAAAAAAATAAAGTTTATGAGTTTGAACATCAAATATCTTGTCTTTGTAGTGCATTCAATTGAATATGGGTTGAAAAGAATTTGCATATCATTGTATTCTGTTTATATTTACATCTAACACAATTTCCCAACTCATATGGAAGCGGGGTTTGTATAATTAGTAATTAGATGTTTAAAAATAACAGTGTATGTTATTTTAAACCACCGTATTATAAGCTATAATGTAACGTTGAGCAAGTTGCAAACAGTCCCTGATCCAACATCTAAAACCCTTGAATGACTGAACACAAATTTTCAATGTTCTACAAATGTCAAATTAATGCACGACAAAGATCCATTTTTAAAACGGCAACTTCTGAACTTGCACAGATCCAACACAACAGGACTTTGAGAGGACCCATGTGTGGATTCTTTGTAACATTTGAGGAGAGTCATCAGAATCATAAAATACAGATTAATACAGCATATCATAAATTGTAGAGCAAGCACACAAACTAGGGATCGTTTGATATTTGTCAAAAAGTCAATAAATCAATTAAACTTTATTTATATAGCACTTTTCATGCACAGGCAAGTTGCAACACAAAGTGCTTTACGCCAGTAAAAAAAGCAAAGCAAACACAAACATCACTATTGACATTAACAGAACATAGCATGGCACTGAGGATTAAGGAAAAAATGCCACCTTTGAGACTTCCACACTGGAGAATAACTTAACATCATCTAAAATATTATATTAAAAAATATATTTAAAAATAAGATATAAATAATACATAAATATCTAAATGAAAACATAAAATAGTGAGAATAAAAGTAGTAATAATAGCAATAAATAACCGTGAAAATAACGGAATAAAAATTAAGAACGAGGAAGAGTATGTGATTGGCCAATGGCACAAAGTGTTAGGTACCATTATCACTGGAGGACGAGGCTAAACATGTTACACACCAAGTAAGAGCCAGAAGCATGCATGCACTCTAATTGCTAAGCTAGCTTGACACAACACAAAAAAAGTGCTTTGTAAATTTTAAGAAGTGTAGATCGAACCGTGTTTAACAGGAAATTTAAAAAGTAGATTAATTACAGTCTCGAAAGAGGACAATTTAATGTGTGGCGGGGAGGCGTACACGTAAGTGGAGGGTAGTTTAATCCATATACCGGTAGTGTCGATACCAAGGGTGGTATCACTATATATTTGATACGAGAGTAATTAGATCCGTATTTTTACTTTCGCAAAATATTTGTTGTTGTTTGTGTTTACGTTTAGAAACTCGGGGAATAAGTCCCTGGACACAGGAGGACTTTGAGGGCAAAAACCAAATGATTCAAAAAAGTAGTAGTTAGTAGTTTTATGTCTATGAATGTTCTCATTCATCCAGGTCGTTGTGATCTCAGGGCATTCAATCGATCGCAACTGGACGGTTTGGTTCGCCTTGGAAGACTTAATTGACTCACACCACCCACTGGAACACAAACTGGGCGTTATCAGAACCCTACAACACAGGGCTGATAATGTTCCTACCAGCTCACAGAGCAGAGAGAAAGAGCATAGGCATTTGAGGGAAGCCCTGAAAACCTGTGGTTAACCCAGCTGGTTGTTTGTGAAAAGTGCATCCAGTTCCAGAAATAACAAGGACGGAGTGGATGAGGAGGAAAAAAGGTGAAAGACGCATACATATTGTCATTCCATATGTATCAGGTCTATCTGAGGAACTTAGAATAACTTTTAACCAACACAACGTCCCAATACACTTCACACCAGGCAACACCTGGAGACCTAAAGACCGGACACCCCACACCCACAAAAACAATCTGGTGTATGCTATCCAGTGTAATGATGAGTGCACTGATTCATATATTGGGGAAACTAAACAACAACTAAGCCGACGCATGGCACAGCATAGACGGGCAAACTCTTCAGGTCTACCTGCACCTCAGCACTTCTTTGAGAACAAAAATGTACAGATTCTGGACAGGGAGGACGGATGGTACGAAAGAGGAGTGAGGGAAGCCATTTATGTCTCTGTCTCCCACATACAACACTGTCCTTTCAACCATTCCTAAAAGACTGCAATTTAGCCTCCAACAAATAACATGAGTTAGAAACATTCTGGCCACAGGAGGTGACCAGAATTCCATTTGTTCACAACTGAATGGAATGCTTACATGGGGGTTTCCGACTATTTTGGACTGGTAGTTGTCGATCCACAGCGATCGTTCTGCCACACAATACCTCAATGCTAACAAGGGGAAATTACAGTTAGGATTGCTCGTTTGCATCAAAACAGTTGTTTTTCTCACTACGATACGGGTCAAACCATCCTTGCCCAAGCACACCCTCCTGGTTTTGGAGTATAAATATTTGGGGTTTTGGCACCAGCCGCTAGACTAGATGTGACCAATCTAAGTCTAAGACTAGATGTGACCAATCTAAGTCTAAGACTAGATGTGACCAATCTAAGTGTAAGACTAGATGTGACCAATCTAAGTCTAAGACTAGATGTGACCAATCTAAGTCTAAGACTAGATCTGACCCATCTAAGTCTAAGACTAGATCTGACCCATCTAAGTCTAAGACTAGATGTGACCAATCTATGTCTAAGACTAGATGAAACCAATCTATGTCTAAGACTAGATGTGACCAATCTAAGTCTAAGACTAGATGTGACCAATCTAAGTCTAAGACTAAATCTGACTAATCTAAGTCTAAGACTATATCTAACCAATCTAAGTGTAAGAGTAGATTTGACCCATCTAAGTCTAAGACTAAATCTGACCCATCTAAATCTAAGACTAAATCTGACCAAGCTAAGTCTAAGACTAGATGAGACCAATCTACGTCTAAGACTAGATGTGACCAATCTACGTCTAAGACTAGATGTGACCAATCTAAGTCTAAGACTAGATGTGACCAATCTAAGTCTAAGACTAAATTTGACCCATCTAAATCTAAGACTAAATCTGACCCATCTAAGTCTAAGACTAGATGTGACCAATCTACATCTAAGACTGAATCTGACTAATCTAAGTCTAAGACTAGATCTGACCAATCTAAGTCGAAGACTAAATTTGACCCATCTAAATATAAGACTAAATCTGACCCATCTGAGTCTAAGACTAGATGTGACCCATCTAAGTCTAAGACTAGATGTGACCAATCTAAGTCTAAGACTAGATGTGACCAATCTAAGTCTAAGACTAGATGTGACCAATCTAAGTCTAAGACTAGATGTGACCAATCTAAGTCTAAGACTAGATGTGACCAATCTAAGTCCAAGACTAGATCTGACTAATCTAAGTCTAAGACTAGATCTGACCAATCTAAGTCTAAGACTAGATATGACCCATCTAAGTCTAAGACTAGATATGACCCATCTAAGTCTAAGACTAAATTTGACCCATCTAAATGTAAGACTTAATCTGACCCATCTAAGTCTAAGACTAGACGTGACCAATCTAAGTCTAAGACTAGATGTGACCAATCTAAGTCTAAGACTAGATGTGACCAATCTAAGTCTAAGACTAGATCTGACCAATCTAAGTCTAAGACTAGATGTGACCAATCTAAGTCTAAGACTAGATGTGACCAATCTAAGTCTAAGACGAGATGTGACCAATCTAAGTCTAAGACTAGATGTGACCAATCTAAGTCTAAGACTAGATGTGACCAATCTAAGTCTAAGACTAAATCTGACCAATCTAAGTCTAAGACTAGATCTGACCAATCTAATTCTAAGACTAAATCTGACCCATCTAAGTCTAAGACTAAATCTGACCCATCTAAATCTAAGACTAAATCTAACCCATCTAAGTCTAAGACTAGATGTGACCAATCTAAGTCTAAGACTAGATGAGACCAATCTACGTCTAAGACTAGATGTGACCAATCTAAATCTAAGACTAGATGTGACCAATCTAAATCTGAGACTAAATCTGACCAATCTAAGTCTAAGACTAAATCTGACTAATCTAAGTCTAAGACTAGATGTGACCAATCGAAGTCTAATCTAATCTAATTCTAAGACTAAATCTGACCCATCTAAGTCTAAAACTAAATCTGACCCATCTAAATCTAAGACTAAATCTAACCCATCTAAATCTAAGACTAGATGTGACCAATCTAAGTCTAAGACTAGATGAGACCAATCTACGTCTAAGACTAGATGTGACCAATCTAAATCTAAGACTAGATGTGACCAATCTAAATCTGAGACTAAATCTGACCAATCTAAGTCTAAGACTAAATCTGACTAATCTAAGTCTAAGACTAGATGTGACCAATCGAAGTCTAAGACTAGATGTGACCAATCTAAGTCTAAGACTAAATCTGACCCATGTAAATCTAAGACTAAATCTGACCCATCTAAGTCTAAGACTAGATGTGACCAATCTAAGTCTAAGAGTAGATGAGACCAATCTACGTCTAAGACTAGATGTGACCAATCTAAGTCTAAGACTAGATGTGACCAATCTAAATCTAAGACTAAATCTGACCAATCTAAGTCTAAGACTAAATCTGACTAATCTAAGTCTAAGACTAGATCTGACCAATCTAAGTCTAAGACTAGATCTCACCAATCTAAGTCTAAATCTGACCCATCTAAGTCTAAGACTAGATGTGACCAATCTAAATCTAAGACTAGATCTGACCAATCTAAGTCTACGACTAAATCTGACTAATCTTAGTCTAAGACTAGATCTGACCAATCTAGGTTTATGAGCATGAGCTGATGAAACGTCTTCCAAGACAAACCACACAGTTCAGTTGCGATCGATTGAATGCCCTGAGATTAAAATAGTAGTTTTCGTTTTTATTGAGTTATTGTGTACTATTGACTTTGTTTTCTACGTAATGAAAGAGCGTAAGAACTAGTTCAAATATTGTGTTGATGTTGTTGCACTGTCTATAATTTATAGTTAATAACATGTGATTGGTATCGGACGATTTCACTCATGGATGATCCGAATCGGCACCTTAAAACGCCGATCGGAACATCTCTAGCACAAACCAAACCATCCGATGTTCCATGACCTTCTTGGCAAAGGTACAAGGAAGAGAGAAAAAATGCTGGACTTGCTCAGCTGCTACATTTGCATGACTGCCATTGTCCATTGCTCCTGATTGGCTACATGTCATCATGGGCATGCAGTGTGTTGTATCCGCTGTGCATTCCGACATTTTTCAGTGACGATGCTTTCGTGCAGGGGTGTCCAAAGTGCGGCCCGTAGCTCATTTTTGAACGGCACAATTGTTAGCTTCCTTTGTAGCTTTTTTTATTGCAAATTTTGCGCGTATACGCCTCAACTGTCAAATATATTGTAACTTGACGAATGCTACCTGTTAGCATGCTAACGTTAGTATGCTTTCTATTTTTAGCTAATTTTATATTCATATTTTAGTACTTAATGTATGCTAGCGTTTTTGACACATTTTTCAGGAGTACATCGCAGAGTAATATCTTGTGGTACTTGTTACAGTTTAGCATGCTAGCTTTTTAAAGCTAATTTAGCAGGTATAAGCCTCAGTGTCATATATTTTGGTATTTCACTAATGCTAACTACTATTATTAGCATGTTAGCATAGTACTGTTAGCATGCTAGCTTTTTAGCTCAATTTGCTTGTATTTTATGCTAACAGTTAGCGTTTTACTTCAGTTTTGGCTCATAAGCATTCAGGCGAAATTTATTTTTGTAGTTCTTTGAAAGAAATCTATATAGTGTACTGGTTTTTAAGGTGACAACTACCGAAATGGCCCTTGATTCCTTTGAATTGTCAGTCTGTGGCCCTCAGTGGAAAGGTTTGGGCACCCCTGCTTTAGTGACACAAGCCTTCTCATCGTTTTGCACGCCTGCTTGAATCTTCTCCTTCATCAACTTTCTATCAAGAATCTTAAGGCTGTGAGAATGTGGCGGTCATAAGTAGCTCCAGGTGTCCCACAGGCTTGTACCTCAATGATAATTACTTTTGGTCCCTCGCTCAGGCGGAGCCGGGCCACGGGAACATCCTGCTGACCACGTTGGAAATCCACAACGAAGTGGCGGGAGGGGAGATCACCACCAGCGTGGCGGACATCAGAAACTCTCAGTCCATGGTGCAGCTGGACAGCACGGCCTCGTCGCACATCCAGTACCGCAAGCAGAGCGGCGGCAACGGCCAGCGCTCGGCCAGTCGCCATTCCTTGGATCGGGCAGCCCAGATGAAACGCAGCCGCCTGAGGAGGCGGTCGTCGCAGCTGAAAATCAAAATCCCCGACCTGACGGATGTAAACGCCATCGACCGTTGGTCACGGATCATCTTCCCCTCCGTTTTCTCCCTTTTTAACCTCATCTACTGGCTCTACTACGTCTGATCAGACTGTTGTTGTCTCTCTCTGTCCTTTACTTTCTTTCCATTGGGTTGGTTTTTCTCCCTTTTTTTTCTGTGCTTTTCTACATACATTGACTCCTACCAAGATCAGACTAAAGACTGAGAAGATTCTGGACCAAGTACTCATCGAATAACTTTTTATATTTGCCATCCTTTACTATGTTTTTCTTTTCTATCGTGTGTGTGACCGTCGTCTCCCATCAACCATGAAAAGCCAGCAAAAAAACAAATTTCTAACCCATAAACTTTATACGGTACCACAGACGTGATCAGATAAGTGCAGGCAATTCCTAAAAAAAAATCCTTTTAAACGACATGTTTGATTGGTACCCTATGCACTGTTAATGCATGTAATGATCTGCCAACGTGGTCGTCTTTTACCGACAGTTTCGACTTCGCACTCTCAGGCTGTCAAGTGTTTACTATTCCCGGCATCATTTTGGTCAACCAGAAGAACAACAACGACAAGAAAGCACAAGACTGAACAACACTGCCGTTCTATCACCGCTTCCGAGTAAACAGCGGACCAAATTCGCACCCAAATCAAATCAAATTCAAAAACTGCTTAGGGGCTTTCAGGATCGCATCCACCTCAACCAGCAGTTTATTGATTCAGGAGCATTTTCAAGTAACGCCATAAATGTGTTTGTGCTATAAATACATAAATACAGTGTGCTATTATTTTTTAGGGGTGCACGATAATTAGGAATTATGACGATAAATTCGAAAGCTCCGAAATTACAGATCGGATTCCGATTCCTCGGGTGACGACTGGATTCAGAATCGATTCAGCACGATTGCCAATTCAAACTGATTCTCGCAAAATGTTATTCGGTTTAAAAAGCTTAATAAAACTCTCTTCAGACAAATTACAGGATGCAAGTAAATGGGTTATACTTATACGGAAAATGGTGGAGTGCCATCTCCTGGTTGAGGAGGAGATCTTGCCCCAAGTGGAGGAGTTCAAGTACCTCAGAGTCTTGTTCACGAGTGAGGGAAAAGTGGATCGTGAGATCGACAGGTGGATCGGTGCGGCGTCTTCAGTAATGCGGACGCTGTATCGATCTGTTGTGGTGAAGAAGGAGCTGAGCCGGAAGGCAAAGCTCTCGATTTACCGGTCGATCTACGTTCCCATCCTCACCTATGGTCATGAGCTTTGGGTCATGACCGAAAGGACAAGATCATGGGTACAAGCGGCCGAAATGAGTTTCCTCCGCCGGGTGGCCGGGCTCTCCCTTAGAGATAGGGTGAGAAGCTCTGCCATCCGGGGGGAGCTCAAAGTAAAGCCGCTGCTCCTCCACATCGAGAGGAGCCAGATGAGGTGGTTCGGGCATCTGGTCAGGATGCCACCCGAACGCCTCCCTAGGGAGGTGTTTAGGGCACGTCCGACCGGTAGGAGGCGACAGGAGCAAGACCCAGGACACGTTGGGAAGACTATATATCCCGGCTGGCCTGGGAACGCCTCGGGATCCCCCGGGAGGAGCTGGACAAAGTGGCTGGGGAGAGGGAAGCCTGGGCTTCCCTGCTTAGGCTGCTGCCTATGGATGGATGGATGGATGGGTTATACTTATATAGCGCTTTTCTACCTTCAAGGTACTCAAAGCACTTTGATACTATTTCCACATTCACCCATTCACACACCGATGGCAAGAGCTGCCATGCAAAGCCCTAACCACGACCCATCAGGAGCAAGGGTGAAGTGTCTTGCTCAAGGACAAAACGGACGTGACGAGGTTGGTAAAAGGTGGGGATTGAACCAGGAACCAGGTTGCTGGCACGGCCACTCTCCCAACTGTGCCACGCCATCCCCAAGCGCAGCGAGTGAGTCCGCAAATGGCCACAAAAAAAAGTTTTTTTTAAATTGACATTTTTGAATTGGATTGAACAGGAATCACGATTTTTAACCCTTTTGGGTTAGAGTGAACAAATCAAGCGCTCCTGCCTCGTAGGAGGTCGGAAACGACGAACATGCTGTCGATCATGTGGGACTTCACTCTTTCAAAGGAAGATATTCCGCGTGCTACTTGCGCCAAATAAAACCCGCCAAGGGGCTTTCAGGCTCTCGAACAGCTTTGCCTCACCGGCAAGTAGAATATTCGGCAAAATGTTGCACCTTTTTTCAGTGTCCCTATGGGTTAGGCTGAACCAATCAAGTGCTCCTATCTCCGAGGACAGTGATTCTCAAACGGGTGGTACGCGGACGACCAGCCCTTTGCCATCGTTAAAGATACTGACTTTTGTCGGCCAGTTAATACATAAATACAGTGTGCTATTATTTTTTAGGGGTACACGATAATTAGGAATTGTGACGATAAATTCGAAAGCTCCGATTCATTTGAAAAGTGACGTGCAATTACAGATCGGATTCCGATTCCTCGGGTGACGATTGGATTCAGAATCGATTCAACACGATTGCCAATTCAAACTGATTCTCGCAAAATGTTATTCGACCAGCCCTTTGTCATCGTTAAAGATACTGACTTTTGTCGGCCAGTTAATACATAAATACAGTGTGTTATTATTTCTTAGGGGTGCACGATAATTAGGAATTGTGACGATAAATTCGAAAGCTCCGATTCATTTGAAAAGTGACGTGAAATTACAGATCGGATTCCGATTCTTCGGGTGATGATTGGATTCAGAATCGATTCAACACGATTGCCAATTCAAACTGATTCTCGCAAAATGTTATTCGACCAGCCCTTTGCCATCGTTAAAGATACTGACTTTTGTTGGCCAGTTAACCTCTTGGAAAACTCCGTTTGTATTTCCGAGCCGCCGTTATATTTTCGGATGTATGTTTGTCAGCAAAGAACGACCCTGCTTACACGGATGGTTGGAAATAAGGATATTTTGTTAAAGCCCCACTTAAGAACTTTCAGTTTTGGTTGATTTTGGCGGCGCCAGTGGACCAAAGCGGTTCTGTTTTGCCAGAAGAAGACCACATTTGGTATAGCTCAGTTGGTAGAGTGGCCATGCCAGCAACTTGAGGGTTTCAGGTTCGATTCCCGCTTCCGCCATCCTAGTCACTGCCGTTGTGTCCTTGGGCAAGACACTTTACCCACCTGCTCCCAGTGCCGCCCACACTGGTTTAAATGTAACTTAGATATTGGGCTTCACTATGTAAAGTGTCACTAGAGAAAAAGCGCTATATAAATATAATTCACTTCACAATTCCCATGAGGACTAGCGCATATAGTGTCATACCGACATGATGTTCGCTGTAATATTGGCACAAATATTATGTCTCTAATGGCTATGCTGATGTTAAATAGCAGACACTATCAAGAAATGATCTTGGATTGTGCTACCAAACATGACGCAACTACTGAGAATGTATCAAGGCGGATGCAGGTCCGAAGCAAAGAAAGACTGGCGGGGGATATTTTTCGAACTGGTAGTAGTGGAACCATCACGCTGGTGGCTATTTATTGCTACCACGATAGCTAACATTAGCATTATCATTGTGATTTGAGCATCGAAAGTCAGGAACACAAAGCCAAAGCAGCATGGGTCTGAAATTCCTCGTCTTTGAGCTCAAGCCAGCGAGTGAAAGCCAGGACAATGACGATCCTGACTGTCCTTTTATCCGGTTAAGCTCCATTTTTCTTTGTTTGTCTCCCCAGACAAAACTTTTCGTTTCTTTGGTTGTTTTGGAGCTTTGGCCATGACTGCAGTAATCGCACGTAGGCGTTTGCATCGACTTCCGCCTTTTTAAGGAACGGGGAAAAGGGGAGTGTTGTATGCCGTAAAGAAAGTCAGCACATTGGTAGTTTTTTGTGTGGCACCCTCTTTGATGTCAGTAAGAGCGGGACAGACCCCTTCGGGCCATGTTAGAGTTATCATTCAACTAGTTGTAAGTCCATGTATCATCCCAAAAGTTATGAAAATATTTTTATAAAAGGTTGAAAAGTTACTTATTGCTGCTTTAAATTCGATTTTTTTATGTAACCGTTTACACTTCTAATGTGAACACGTCGTCACCCTGTAGAATGAAACATGGCTCTTATTGTAATAGGTCAGTCCTGGCGCATTTGGGGCAACGTCAAGGATTTGGTGAAAACTGAATCAACATTTTTCTTAACCAAATGATCTGGTGTAAGGGACTAAGAAGGAAGAGGATTTATTATTATTTCCACCTGTGTTCCAAGGAGCTTGTGGGTGAAGCCAGGAGTGGGAAAAAAAACAAAAAACGAAGAGGCAGCGTGCAAGTAAAATGTATTTGATAAGCAAACAAACAAAATGCTGTGTTCCAATTACCTCGGAAGATTGGAAGTCGGAGCCAGGAATGACGTCCAGTTACGATGTCGGAAATGAAGATGGCCACATCCTCGAAAGCTATTTTTGCGCTTGCTGTGTCTGAAAATAAACAAGTTGTCAGAAAATATGCGGTGGGTGAAGAGGAAACACGGATGCTATTGCTAGCAATGTAGAAGGTATAACGCAAATGAAGTAAATGTAGTTTACACAACAGTGACGTTACCATATATAAATGTACAATGATACATAGTTTATGGCTGATTCACTGCGACAAAAACTAATCAGAAGTGCTAATAACTAGAGATGAATGCGTTAAAATGTAATATTGGAAATTATCTGTATCGGCTTTTTTTTATTATCGGTATCGGTATTGTTTTTTTTTTAATTAAATCAACATTAAAAAACACAAGATACACTTACAATTAGTGCACCAACCCCAAAAAAACTCCCTCCCCCATTTACACTCATTCACACTCATTCACACAAAAGGGTTCTTTTTTCTGTTATTAATATTCTGGTTCCTACATTATATATCAATATATATCAATACAGTCTGCAAGGGATACAGTCGGTAAGCACACATGATTGTGCGTGCTGCTGGTCCACTAATAGTACTAACCTTTAACAGTTAATTTTACTCATTTTCATTAATTACTAGTTTCAATTTAACTGTTTTTATATTGTTTTACTTGATTTTTTATTCAAGAAAATGTTTTTAATTTATTTATCTTATTTTATTTTATTTATTTTTTTTTAAAGTACCTTATCTTCACCATACCTGGTTGTCCAAATTAGGCATAATAATGTGTTAATTCCACGACTGTATATATCGGTATCGATTGATATCGATATTGGTAATTAAAGAGTTGGACAATATCGGAATATCGGATATCGGCAAAAAGCCATTATCGGACATCCCTACTAATAACGTATATTAGTGATGGGTCCGGCAACACCGATGCATCGGCGCATGCGTCGACCTCATAGAGCAAAACCCTGCGTACCGCTTTTAGAAAGTCACGTGACCGATCATGAGCGGTTTCGGTCATGTGACCGATACGCAAACTGTGTCGCACTGACGCCTCCTCTGTGCCCTGTGAGCGGGTCTTTTCTACAGCCGGAGAATTTAATTAATAACTAAGAAGAGAAATCTTCTAAAATTTAATACGTTGGAAAAACTGTTTTTTTAATAAAAATGTGTAAAAAAAAAAAAAAAAATTCCCAGTCCACAAGCATCCTCATTCACAACACGTTCTCTTTGATTTCTATGTTATGATACATGTTCACATTATTTATTGACTGTATCTAAAAAAGATAAAAATATATTTGTATTTAAATGAAGATATGAAATAATCCTGAATGAAATACAATGACTTGGTTTATATTATTGTATATACTAAGTCATAAAATCAGTGTCAGTTGAGTCGGTCCATAGGTTGCCTGTAGGGATTTTTAATGTCCAGCAGATGTCAGTATTTAGTGACACACTATCGACACAGTATCAGTACAGTTTTGCAATGTGTCGAAACGTTTCATGACGCCTCATCAACCCATCACTACCGTATATAATAGAAGCATATATCATTGCTTACATCCAGATCAGCCATCTTTGAAAGGAACTCGGGGGCGTTCCAGTTAAAATTCCGACTAGAACTCAGAAATTCCGACTTCACAGTACAAATGGCACGCACCATATGCGAAACCAAAACTCAACTGAACGGGCTACAAAGCAAACGTAAACGGGATGTAGGAGCACAGCAAACTTACGCATCCAAGTAAAAGATTCATTCAACAAAGTACCAACAACACAGATAGCAGCCGCACAACCGAGATAGTCTTGATTGGCATTAGGAACCAGGTGTGGGGGAAAGCGCTCAAAAGGCATGAGTGAAGGTGCTGCAGGGGACCACACTCAAAACAGGAAGTTCCACCAAAATAAAAGCGCAAACTCATGAAAATGCCAACAAACTCAAAAGACGACATGACCTGGTGTGACAGATCATGACATTGACGTGAGTTCTAAAACATTTTTTTGTGCCATATTTCAGCTCATTTGTCCGCTGTTTCTTTTCCAAGCCTCTTTTTTTTAACGAAGAACTATGACGTATGTCGCTTTTCAAAAACGTAATGGTCGATGAGCGTGACCTGATTGCTCAGACTGAATTTTTTTTTTTTTTTATTAATTTAAATTCTAAATCGATTCTTAATTTTCAAGAATATTGTTTTATAAAAAAAATAAAATCATTAAGAATGAATTTTTAAAAGTCATTTTTTGGGGTCACCTAGGCGCTCACTAGCTGGAGCCAAAAATATCTTTTGTAACCTCTTTTGAAAATATTATATTATCATATATATATACCAAATAACAGTGTGAGAATTGGTTTGAATCAAGTATTGTGTTGTATCAAGATTGTTGTATGATTCCCATCCCTACCGGACACATATCAAATGTACATTCACATATAAAAGAGGCCTGGGTCAATTTGAAGAAAGTCGGAATTGTATTGTTCACATTGACATCAACATTTCCGATAAAGGTCACATATTGCCCAAAAATATCGAAATTAACTTGCCAAGTGAACATAGTAATAGGGGTGCTCAAAAATGTAATTGCCATTTTTATCTGCGATTGTATTTTTAAGACTCTATTGTTTTCTCTTTTTTTTAAGAATCGATTTTTAAAAATACCTTTGATTGTCCATCGCCGCGCTTACTCGCTGTGCGTTTATGTCATACGTCAGCAGCAAAGAGGAGCTTTTGTAACCTGTTTTGAAATGTAGTATGTTAAATATACAATTTGCAATTCCGGTAGGAATTGCGTGGGAATGTCCTATGTGCGCAAGCCGCTGATACGCATGAGTGGAACTGAAATGCTTGAGTGTCCAAGTTGAATGGATTGTGTGGATGTTAGAACGGTTCGAATCGGTTAAGAAATGTGGGATATGGAGAGGTTTGTATATTGCCCATTAATTTTCAATGGGGGGAAATTCCTGGTAATTATGTGTAATCAGAGAATTTTCAGAACAGGGAAACATGGTGGCTTGAACGTCCAGGGTGAGTGGACTGTGTGGATGTCGGAACGGTTCAAATCGGTTGAGAAATGTGGGCTATGCAGTTGATTGTGTAATGCCCATTCATTGTCAATAGGGAGAAAATTCCGGGAAAAACTGGAATTTTGGGAAAAGGAAAACATGTTTTGCATTCAATATATTGGAAGAGTAGTGTGTGTGAATGGTTGAAAGGTCGTAATCGGGTAAAAAAAAATGGCACAAAATGCAGATAAATTTGGGCATTGTAGAACTATGAATGTGTCCATTCATTTGAATGAAAATTTCCTAGAAATTTTGGGGAATTTTGGAAAAACCGTGAATTTTTGAAAATTATGATAGTAGCACAATTGTCCTAGATGATATGAATGGGTTGGTGTTGGAGTTTTTCGAAACAGTTGAAACATGTTGATGTACTAACAGTTTGAATTTAAATTGGTAGTTTTGAAAAACCAGGAATTCCTGGAAAAAAAATGTAAACTTGGAATGTGGTAGTTTGATTGTCCAAGGTGAGTGGACTGTGTAGATGGTGGAGCGGTTCAAACATGCTTTGCATTTAATATATCAGAAGAGTAGTGTGTATGTGACTGGTTGAAAGGTCGGAATCGGGTAAAAAAAAATTTTGGGCATTGTAGTACTATGTCCAAATGTTCATTCATTTGAATGGGAATTTCCTTGAAATTTGGGGAAAACTGGATGTTTTTGAAAATATTGATACTAGACCCTGCGATGAGGTGGCGACTTGTCCAGGTGGTACCCCGCCTTCCGCCCGATTGTAGCTGAGATAGGCTCCAGCGACCCCCCGGGACCCCAAAAGGGACAAGCGATAGAAAATGGATGGATGGATGGATGGATGATACTAGACCAATTGTCCTCGATGATATCAATGGGTTGGTGTTGGAGTTTTTCGAAACAGTTGAAAAATGTTGATGTACTAACAGTTTGAATTTAAATTGGTAGTTTTGAAAAAACAGGAATTCCTGGAAAAAAAATGTAAACTTGGAAAGTGGTAGTTTGATTGTCCAAGGTGAGTGGAGTGTGTAGATGGTGGAGCGGTTCAAACATGCTTTGCATTTAATATATCAGAAGAGTAGTGCGTATGTGACTGGTTGAAAGGTCGGAATCGGGTAAAAAAAAATGGCACAAAATGCGGATAATTTTGGGCATTGTAGTACTATGTCCAAATGTTCATTCATTTGAATGGGAATTTCCTTGAAATTTGGGGAAAACTGGATGTTTTTGAAAATATTGATACTAGACCCTGCGATGAGGTGGCGACTTGTCCAGGGTGTACGCCGCCTTCCGCCCGATTGTAGCTGAGATAGGCTCCAGCGACCCCCCGGGACCCCAAAAGGGACAAGCGATAGAAAATGGATGGATGGATGGATGATACTAGACCAATTGTCCTCGATGATATCAATGGGTTGGTGTTGCAGTTTTTCGAAACAGTTGAAAAATGTTGATGTACTAACAGTTTGAATTTAAATTGGTAGTTTTGAAAAAACAGGAATTCCTGGAAAAAAAATTTAAACTTGGAAAGTGGTAGTTTGATTGTCCAAGGTGAGTGGACTGTGTAGATGGTGGAGCGGTTCAAACATGCTTTGCATTCAATACATCAGAAGAGTAGTGTGTATGTGACTGGTTGAAAGGTCGGAATCGGGTAAAAAAAAAATGGCACAAAATGCGGATAATTTTGGGCATTGTAGTACTATGTCCAAATGTTCATTCATTTGAATGGGAATTTCCTGGAAATTTTGGGAAAACTGGATGTTTTTGAAAATATTGATACTAGACCAATTGTCCTAGATGATATGAATGGGTTGGTGTTGGAGTTTTTCGAAACGGTTAAAAAATGTTGATGTAGTAACAGTTGGAATTTAAATTGGAATTTTGGAAAAACAGGGAATTTGTATGAAAACAAAAAAAAGATAACTTAAGAGGAATGTTTTTAAAGTAGAATGGTCAAAAACGGTTGAAAAAATGTGGACTCGGAAAACTTTCCAGGAAGAGGTGAAAATAGGGCTTTGAAAAACCGGGAATTCCTGGAATTTTTTTCAAAACTTGGAAAATGGTAGTTTGATTGTGAGTGGAGTGTGTGTTGGAAACGGTTCAAATCGGTTAAAAAGTGTGGGATATGCAGTAGATTGTGTAATGCCCATTCATTGTCAATAGGGAGAAAATTCCTGCATATTCCGGGAATAACTGGAATTTTGAGAAGGGGAAAACATGTTTTGCATTCAATATATCAGAAGAGTAGTGTGTGTGACTCGTTGAAAGGTCGGATTCGGTTAAAAAAAATTACACAAAACGTGGATAACTATGAGCGTTGTAGTATTATGTCCATTCATTTGAAAGGGAATTTCCTAGAAATTTGGGGAAAACTGGAAGTTTTTGAAAATATTGATACTAGCACAGTTGTCCGAGATTATATGAATGGGTTGGTGTTGGATTTTTTCGAAACGCTTGAAAAATGTTGATGTAGTAACAGTTTGAATTTAAATTGGTATTTTGGAATTTTGGGAAAACCGGGAATTTGTATGAAATAAAAAAGATAACTTAAGAGGAATGTTTTAAAAGTGGAATGGTCAAAAACGGTTGGAAAAATGTGGACTCGGAAAACTTACCAGGAAGAGGTGAAAATAGGGCTTTGAAAAACCGAGAATTCCTGGAATATTTTTCAAAACTTGGAAAATGGTAGTTTGATTGTCCAAGGTGAGTGGAGTGTGTGGGTGGTGGAAACGGTTCGAATCGGTTAAAAAATGTGGGATATGCAGTAGATTGTGTAATGCCCATTCATTGTCATTAGGGAGAAAATCCCTGCAATTTCCGGGAATAACTGGAATTTTGTGAAGGGGAAAACATGTTTTGCATTCAATATGTCAGAAGAGTAGTGTGTGGGACTGGTTGAAAGGTCGGAATCGGGTAAAAAAAAAAAAAATGGCACAAAATGTGGATAATTTTGAGCATTGTAGTACTATGTCGAAATTTCCTGTCAAGACTTGGACTGTGGCGTGGTATGTTTTCCCATGGTGCAAATGATTTGGACCGGACATGGCGTGAATGATTTAATAATAGACTATAAAAAGTATAAACAAAAGGCGCGCACAAGGCGGGGAACAAACTTGGCTAATAAAACAAAAGGCCGAACTATGGAAAAAAGGAACAAACAAAAGGCACTCACAGCGGAGGTACAAAACAGTGGCTTGAATAAACAAAAAACTTACGTGGCAAGAAAAGTGCAGCATGAACTATGACCTGGACAGAGTAAGCAGCGTGTCAAGAGTGCAGAGCATGAATGTGATGTCGCCAGGCCGACCAACAGAAAATGACAGGCTTAAATAGTCATGTGGTGATTGAAAACAGGTGCGTGAGTTCAAATGAATCAGGTGCGTGAGTCCAAGACGTGAAACAGGTGACACTAATGGTTGTCAAGGTAACAAACAAACAAGGAAGTGCAACCAGGAACTAAAAAGAGTCCAAAAAACAAAACAGCACATGGCCAAACAAAAACATGATCAACAGACATGACATTTCCAGTCATTTGAATAGGAATTTCCTAGAAATTTGGGGAAAACTGGAAGTTTTTGAAAATATTGTTAATTGTCCTAAATTGGTATTTTGGAATTTTGGGAAAACCGAGAATTTGTATGGGGGGATAAAAAGGTAACTTAAGAGGGATGTTTTAAAAGTGTGGAAACATGTGGACTGTGAAAACTTTCCAGGAAGAGGTGAAAAACCGGGAATACCTGGAATTTTTTTCAAAACTTGAAAAATGGTAGTTTGGTTGTCAAAGTTGAGTGGAGTGTGTGGATGGTGGAACAGTTCGAATCGGTAGGAGTGAAGTGAAGTGAATTATATTTATACAGCGCTTTTTCTCTAGTGACTCAAAGTGCTTTACATAGTGAAACCCAATATCTAAGTTACATTTAAACCAGTGTGGGTGGCACTGCGAGCAGGTGGGTAAAGTGTCTTGCCCAAGGACACAACGGCAGTGACTAGGATGGCGAAAGCGGGGATCGAACCTGGAACCCTCAAGTTGCTGGCAAGGCCACTCTACCAACCGAGCTATACCGCCCCAGAAATGTAGAGAAAATGTGGGAATTGTGCAAGTTCAAAGAATGGCCCGTTTAATTTCAAAGGGCAAAATGACCCGGAAAACCAGGAATTCTGTATAGTCTAGGACAGGGGTCGGCAACCCGCGGCTACGGAGCCGCATGCGGCTCTTTGATCACTCTGATGCGGCTCAGCTGCATACTTGCCGACCCCCGATTTTCCCGGGAGACTTCCGGATATCAGTGCCTCTCACAGAAAACTCCCGGGATTAATATTCTCCGATTTTAACCTTTACAATAATAATCAGGTCGTGCCATGTTGATACAGCATTTAGCGCCCTCTACAATCTGTATAAACAGCGTGCCAGCCCCACCTCCTGTTATATGCATCTTCTGCTTGCACACGTAAGCGACAGCAAGGCATACTTGGTCAACAGCCACACAGGTTACACTGACGGTGGCCATATAAAAAAAACTTTAACACTCTTACTAATAATGCGCCACACTTTGAACCAAAACCAAACAAGAATGACATACACATTGCGGGAGAACATCTGCACCTTAACACAACATAAACACAACAGAACAAATACCCAGAATCCCATGCAGCCCTGACTCTTCTGGGCTACATTATACACCCCTGCTACCACCAAACCCCCCCCCCCCCCCCTCACCCCCCCTCTGTGCGTCGGTTGAGGTGGGCGGGGTTTGGTAGCGGGGGTGTAAATAGTTTTTTATACCGCCACCGTCAGTGTAACCTGTGTGGTTATTGACCAAGTATGCCTTGCTGTCACTTACATGATCAATCAAAAGCCCCATACAACGAGTGGTTGGGCTGGCACGCTGGTTGTAGTGGGCGCTAAATGCTGTACCATCACGGCACGTTCGAGAGAACAGATGTCCTGAAATTTCTAGCCTGCCGGAAAAATCGGGAGGGTTGACAAGTATGACGATGTCAAGCACTCGCGGGCTGCACTAACATTCAATTTTCATATTAATGTGTGGACTGCGTGTCTGAGACCCTTGGATAATACATAGCACAAAGCAAAAAAAAAACTTTGTATGCAGTGTTATTTCATTTCAAATTTCAAAAGATTTATGTGGCTCCCATTGTTTTCTTTAATTTGTGAAACTGGTCAAAATGGCTCTTTGACTGGTAAAGGTTGCCGACCCCTGGTCTAGGATATATTTTTTTTAAATTTCTTGACGAGCTCATGATTCCCGGCCGAGCCGAATGTTTTGATACTCGAACGGTTCAGATCGGATGAAAACTGGACTGTGGAGCGCGCTAACGTTTTTAGGCGGAATAATAAATAGACAATTTTTTTGAGCATTCACACCAAAACGTGAGAATCGGTTTGAATGAAGAATCGCATTGAATCGATTCAGAATCAAATCGTCACCCCAGGAATAGGAATCGAATGTTGAGTTGTTGTTTGATCAAATATGGATTTATATCCACATACGAATCAAAAATCGGACAAAGGTGGCATATGGGCAAAAAACTATTTTTAATGAACAAACCCGAGACTTCACTACTCATTCGGTAGAGATCGGTAGGTTGTGAGTTCAAACCCCGGCCCGACCAAAGACTATAAAAAATGGGACCCATTACCTCCCTGCTTGGCACTCAGCATCAAGGGTTGGAATTGGGGGTTAAATCACCAAAAAATTATTCTCGGGCGCGGTCACCGCTGCTGCTCACTGCTCCCCTCACCTCCCAGGGTGTGCTCAAGGGTGATGGGTCAAATGCAGAGAATAATTTCGCCACACTTAACTTTCTTACTTCCAGGTGTGCATACACTACAGTTAAATCACATGTCAAACAAATAATAGACATAAATACAAATATTGTGCGTCCCTAATATTTTTTGAGCTGGGCAGGATATCCTTCAAAAAATGCTCACCCATTCACATACTTTTCTTTTTTTCAGGTGTTCATTTGGTTTCCCGCCCTGTCTTGTTGCGAACGGTGTTACGGTACGCTAGAGGAATGACATCTATGTAAATTTAAAAATGTATATATATTATATACATATATATATATATATATATATATATATATATATATATATATATATATATATATATATATATATATATATATATATATATATACATATAATGTGTGCACAAGCCTCAATGACAAAAAAAAAATGGAGCGTTGCGTTTGTGCTTGTTATGCTGGCCACGAGGGGAAAAAAAACAACTTTATTTTGTCCAAAAAAATTCATAAATGGATTTTCGATGGCCGACGAATGACGGGCACATGCGAGCGCTGAATGTATCAGATCCATTGTTCTTCAGGTAGAGGATAATGAGCCATGGTCCTAGTTTCTTTCCATCTGAATGTAATGCCATCATTATGCACGTGCGCGGAGGGCGGGGAGGGGGGGGGGGGGGGGTGTACAGTACGTACAGTACACGTGCAGAGAAGTTGCAAGGTGTCGACTGCTGCATGTGTCTCATTGAAAATAACCAACTACTTCCAACACATGAATGAAACGTTTTTTTTTCCACCATCGCCCGACCCCCACCACCTTCCCTCTACCACACACAGCTTGGTGCATGCACATGTATTAAATATGACTAAGAGATACTTTCAACGTGTGAAGGTCTTCAAATACCTGAATGTATTGTATACTTGGATTGTTGCTGTCTGGCTGCAATTTAACCACACAATGGAGGTTCCTTCTCGATTATCATCATCATCATGCTGGTCCTGTTTCTACTGTGTAGACCAGGCTTCGCACACATGCGTGAGCTGGTTTCAAGGACGCCTCCATTTGCTGAAAAAAAAAAAAAAAAAAAAAAAAGTATCCTCTATTAAAGAAATAGAGACTGATAGACGACGAATGAAGCCTCGGACTCTTAGGCCATATATTTAATTTAATCGAAAAACTCACTGCTGACAACTTTGAGTTCTTGTGTACTGTGCATGCGACAACACATGTGGGGACTTTTAAAGAGCGGTACGAGAGGAGCGTCGCATCTCCAGTGCTGCCAAATGCTTGCTCAAGAGGTACAACTATGCCATGCAGAGAGCTGACTTGGAAAAGAGAGACAAGATTCAAAAATGTCAGGTGTTGTATGGCCTTGGTCCCATAATGGAATGTGAAATGTTCTGTGCTGCCACAAAATGTATTTAGGCTTAGATTTATATTGTATATCTCTGTATGTTTACCTTCCTTTTTCAGTTGATGATTATGTCCAATCATCAAATAAATGATATACATTGTAATGGTGTGATTGTGCGTGTGCTTGAAACTGCGGTTACGTCATACTTGCCAACCTTGAGACCTCCAATTTCGAAAGGTGGGGCATGGTTGGGGGCGTGGTTAAGAGGAGTATATTGACAGCTAGAATTCACCAAGTCAAGTATTTCATATATACAGGTATATATCTACATCCTGAAAATTTGCAAACAAAACTGTGTTTAGATAATTGAATACTTCAAACTTGCATAAATAAATCTTAAGGAATATAACATAACCTGGCTTCTGAGAGCTTCAAAATGTAATGAATAAAATGCTAAAGTTGTTGATAAACAAGCAATTATTTTAATAATTAAATATGGTCATTTTAAATGAATTATTATGATCATTTAAAATTAATTATTTCAAATATGTTTATTTTAATGTATAATTCTATGGCTGGATGTAATAAGGAGTCAGAAAAAATACAAATAAAAATACAATTAATTTTTATGTTTTTAGCAAAATATGGTAAAAATGTATTTAAAAAAAAAAATAATAATTAATATATATATTTATTTTTAGGTAAGATAAACATAATAATACAATTTATCTCTAGTCTGGATGATTTACTTCTTGTCACCCTGTTGTCCTCCCGTTGTGAAAAAAGGCTGTCCACACTCAGGTCGCATGGAGCTGAAGGGGGCGTGGCCTCCAGCTCCGGCTGAAAATCGGGAGATTTTCGAAATAATATTTGTCCCGGGAGGTTTTCGGAAGAGGTGTTGAATTTCGGGAGTCTCCCGGAAAATTCGGGATGGTTGGCAAGTATGGGTTACGTCCACATGTTGACATATATCCTTTTGA
The DNA here is from genome assembly GCF_033978685.3 of Nerophis lumbriciformis. Lineage (NCBI taxonomy): Eukaryota > Metazoa > Chordata > Actinopteri > Syngnathiformes > Syngnathidae > Nerophis > Nerophis lumbriciformis. Next base: position 18,976,923 of record NC_084570.2, on the reverse strand, counting down.
GACCCGGAATAATACAAAAAAATATGTTTTTTTTATCATAAATAATTGTACGCAACAATGTCAACACTGAGTAATGGGAGTAAGTTGGGGTGTCCCGATTCGATTTTGATGTCCCAGCAGGCACAACGTTGCAAAATAGTTGTGTTTGTAAATTGAGACGATGTTGATGTCCAACGGTGGATCCACGTTGTTGGTTGGGAAATGACCACAATTCAAAGGTCAAATCAACGTCACAACCTGACATTGAATAAACGTCGTCATAACGCATGTTGTTTCAACGTTGTATTTGTGTTGGAGAATATTGGTTGGGAAATTACCAAATTTCAATGATCAAATCAACGTCACAACCCGACATTGAATAAACGTGGTCAAAAAGAATGTTGTTTCAACGTTGTGTTTGTGTTGTTGAATATTGGTTGGGAAATTACCACAATTCAACGGTCGAATCAACGTCACAACCCGACATTGAATAAACGTGGTCAAAAAGAATGTTGTTTCAACGTTGTGTTTGTGTTGTTGAATATTGGTTGGGAAATTACCACAATTCAACGGTCGAATCAACGTCAGAACCCAACATTGATTAAACGTCATCAAAAAGCATGTTGTTTTAACGTTGTGTTTGTGTTGTTGAATATTGGTTGGGAAATGACCACAATTCAATGGTCAAATCAACGTCACAACCTGACATTGAATAAATGTCATCAAAACGCATTTTGTTTCAACGTTGTATTTGTGTTGTTGAATATTGGTTGGGAAATTACCAAATTTCAATGATCGAATCAACGTCACAACACGACGTTGAATAAATGTCGTCACAAAGCATGTTGTTTCAACGTTGTATTTGTGTTGTTGAATATTGGTTAAGAAATTAACCCCAATTCAACGGTCAAATCAAAGTCAGAACCCAACATTGATTAAACGTTGTCAAAAAGCATGTTGTTTCAATGTTGTGTTTGTGTTGTTGAATATTGGTTGGGAAATGACCACAATTCAACGGTCAAATCAACGTCAGAACCCAACATTGATTAAACGTCATCAAAAAGCATGTTGTTTCAACGTTGTGTTTGTGTTGTTGAATATTGGTTGGGAAATTACCACAATTCAACGGTCGAATCAACGTCAGAACCCAACATTGATTAAACGTCATCAAAAAGCATGTTGTTTTAACGTTGTGTTTGTGTTGTTGAATATTGGTTGGGAAATGACCACAATTCAATGGTCAAATCAACGTCACAACCTGACATTGAATAAATGTCATCAAAACGCATTTTGTTTCAACGTTGTATTTGTGTTGTTGAATATTGGTTGGGAAATTACCAAATTTCAATGATCGAATCAACGTCACAACACGACGTTGAATAAATGTCGTCACAAAGCATGTTGTTTCAACGTTGTATTTGTGTTGTTGAATATTGGTTAAGAAATTAACCCCAATTCAACGGTCAAATCAAAGTCAGAACCCAACATTGATTAAACGTTGTCAAAAAGCATGTTGTTTCAATGTTGTGTTTGTGTTGTTGAATATTGGTTGGGAAATGACCACAATTCAACGGTCAAATCAACGTCAGAACCCAACATTGATTAAACGTCATCAAAAAGCATGTTGTTTCAACGTTGTGTTTGTGTTGTTGAATATTGGTTGGGAAATTACCACAATTCAACGGTGAAATCAACGTCAGAACCCAACATTGATTAAACGTCGTCAAAAAGCATGTTGTTTCTACGTTGTATTTGTGTTGTAGAATATTGGTTGGGAAATAACCAAATTTCAATGATAAAATCAACGTCACAACCTGACATTGAATAAACGTTGTCAAAACGCATGTTGTTTCAACGTTGTATTTGTGTTGTTGAATATTGGTTGGGAAATTAACCCCAATTCAACGGTCAAATCAACGTCAGAACCCAACATTGATTAAACGTCGTCCAAAAGCATGTTGTTTCAATGTTGTGTTTGTGTTGTTGAATATTGGTTGGGAAATGACCACAATTCAACGGTCAAATCAAAGTCAGAACCCAACATTGATTAAACGTCATCAAAAAGCATGTTGTTTCAACGTTGTGTTTGTGTTGTTGAATATTGGTTGGGAAATTACCACAATTCAACGGTGAAATCAACGTCAGAACCCAAAATTGATTAAACGTTGTCAAAAAGCATGTTGTTTCTACGTTGTATTTGTGTTGTAGAATATTGGTTGGGAAATAACCAAATTTCAATGATCAAATCAACGTCACAACCTGACATTGAATAAACGTTGTCAAAACACATGTTGTTTCAATGTTGTATTTGTGTTGTTGAAAATTGGTTGGGAAATTAACCCCAATTCAACGGTCAAATCAACGTCAGAACCCAACATTCATTAAACGTCGTCCAAAAGCATGTTGTTTCAATGTTATGTTTGTGTTGTTGAATATTGGTTGGGAAATGACCACAATTCAACGGTCAAATCAAAGTCAGAACCCAACATTGATTAAACGTCATCAAAAAGCATGTTGTTTCAACGTTGTGTTTGTGTTGTTGAATATTGGTTGGGAAATTACCACAATTCAACGGTGAAATCAACGTCAGGACCCAAAATTGATTAAACGTTGTCAAAAAGCATGTTGTTTCTACGTTGTATTTGTGTTGTAGAATATTGGTTGGGAAATAACCAAATTTCAATGATCAAATCAACGTCACAACCTGACATTGAATAAACGTTGTCAAAACGCATGTTGTTTCAATGTTGTATTTGTGTTGTTGAAAATTGGTTGGGAAATTAACCCCAATTCAACGGTCAAATCAAGGTCAGAACCCAACATTGATTAAACGTCGTCAAATAGCATGTTGTTTCAACGTTGCATTTGTTTTGTAGAATATTGGTTAGGAAATAACCAAATTTCAATGATCAAATCAACGTCACAACCTGACATTGAATAAACATCGTCAAAACGCATGTTGTTTCAACATTGTATTTGTGTTGTTGAATATTGGTTGGGAAATTACCAAATTTCAATGATCAAATCAACGTCACAACCCGACATTGAATAAACGTGGTCAAAACACATGTTGTTTCACTGTTGTATTTGTGTTGTAGAATATTGGTTGGGAAATTACCACAATTCAACGGTCAAATCAACGTCAGAACCCAATATTGAATAAACGTCGTCAAAACACATGTTGTTTCAACGTTGTATTTGTGTTGTTGAATATTGGTTGGGAAATTACCAAATTTCAATGATCGAATCAACGTCACAACACGACGTTGAATAAACGTCGTCACAAAGCATGTTGTTTCAACGTTGTATTTGTGTTGTTGAATATTGGTTGGGAAATGACCAAAATTCAATGGTCAAATCAACGTCACAACCCTACATTGATTAAACGTCGTCAAAAAGCATGTTGTTTCAACGTTGTATTTGTGTTGTAGAATATTGGTTGAGAAATGACCATAATTCAATGGTTAAATCAACGTCAGAAGACGTGGCGGAGAATGAGGAAGCGTTGTGTGTCTGGGGAAGCACAGAGACAAAAGTCTGCGCACGGGAGGGAATACTATTGGAGTTAGGCCGGTTGTTAGCATAAGATTGGCGATAAAACTAAAACATTGACTTCTTTTGGAGGGTACAATACATAATGTTACTTTAAATTGTTTTCATCTAAAAAAAATCCATCGATCCATATATTATACCTTACGGGGTCGCGGGGGGTGCTGAAGCCTATGTCATATAAATATAAATAATTTTATAATTTTGCCGTGCGTCACGATCAGTTACTGTCCATTGCAGTCAGGAGTTTTTCCGTGGTTAACATTTATACCGTTTATCGTTACATCCCTATAGGCTAAAGGCAACTAGGAGCTAGCAGCTACACAACAGCTCACAATAGCACAATAGCTTGACATACTGTATGTAATAAATGTCCTGAATTGAACAATATTGCAGTCTAAAAACGGCACATTTGTCAATAACAACAACTATCAAATAATTATAGTTGCACAAAATTGTTCAACATGTCTTCTTATTCATATTCTTTTCAAATATTCTTGTCATCAGACAATATTTTTGGTATATCAGATGGAATTTTTACCTGACATGTTTCGACTGTCATATAACAATTCTGGTAACACTTTAGTATGGGTAACATATTCACCATTAATTAGTTGCTTATTAAAGTAACTTAGACTTAATTTAGAGTTATTTGGACACTAGGGGAACATATAAGGGTTACGGTTAGGGTTAGGGTTAGGGTTAGGGTTAGGGTTAGAGTTAGGGTTAGGGTTACTAATAAGCAATAATTCTGAGGTTATTGAGGGAAGACTCTTAGATAATGACTTACTGGTTGTATAATCAGGCCATGCAGAATAAGGCATTTATAAGTACTTAAAGGGGAACATTATCACAATTTCAGAAGGGTTAAAACCATTAAAAATCAGTTCCCAGTGGCTTATTTTATTAAATTATTTAAAGTTTTTTTCAAAATTTTACCCATCACGCAATATCCCGAAAAAAAAGCTTCAAAGTGCCTGATTTTAACCATCGTTATATACACCCGTCCATTTTCCTGTGACGTCACACAGTGATGCCAATACAAACAAACATGGCGGACAGAACAGCAAGCTATAGCAACATTAGCTCGGATTCAGACTCGGATTTCAGCGGCTTAAGCGATTCAACAGATTACGCATGTATTGAAACGGATGGTTGTAGAGTGGAGGCAGGTAGCGAAAACAAAATTGAAGAAGAAACTGAAGCTATTGAGCCATATCGGTTTGAACCGTATGCAAGCGAAACCGACGAAAACGACACGACAGCCAGCGACACGGGAGAAAGCGAGGACGAATTCAGCGATCGCCTTCTAACCAACGATTGGTATGTGTTTGTTTGGCATTAATGGAAACTAACAACTATGAACTAGGTTTACAGCATATGAAATACATTTGGCAACAACATGCACTTTGAGAGTGCAGACAGCCCATTTCAGGCGCGCTAAGAACATATATTTTTCCACGATTTCAGCACTCAGGTTAACCATACCTAAATAGACACAAAATACTGCATTACACAAGACTACCCGAATGTACTCGAATGATTGAAAAAAATAAATGTTTTTAAGCTAAATTATTGGTAAACACAGTTTATGTATAATAATTTACGTAAAACCGCGAGTAATGAATAAAGTTTTCATCAATTAATATATTCTGTAGACATACCCTCATCCGCTCTCTTTTCCTGAAAGCTGATCTGTCCAGTTTTGGAGTTGATGTCAGCATCTGCTTTGAGTGTCGCAGGATATCCACACATTCTTGCCATCTCTGTCGTAGCATAGCTTTCGTCGGTAAAGTGTGCGGAACAAACGACTGACCATTTCGTCGGCTTTCCCCACAGCCTTGTATTTTGAACAAATTTCGTCCAATTTCTTGCCACTTTCGCATCTTTGGGCCACTGGTGCAACTTGAATCCGTCCCTGTTCGTGTTGTTACACCCTCCGACAACACACCGACGAAAGTGAGAAAATGGCGGATTGCTTCCCGATGTGATGTCACGCTTCGAGAGCGAATAATAGAAAGGCGTTTAATTCACCAAAATTCACCCATTTAGAGTTCGGAAATCGGTTAAAAAAATATATGGTCTTTTTTCTGCAACATCAAGGTATATATTGACGCTTACATAGGTCTGGTGATAATGTTCCCCTTTAATAATGACTAATTAAGAGCCAATATGTTAGTAATGTGCATGTTAATAAGCAACTAATTAATGGTGAATAGGTGTTCCCCATACTAAAGTGTTACCAAAATTCTATCTAATATACCGAAAATATTGTCTGATTACAAGAAAATTTGAAGAGTATGCAAAAAATTTATAGGTGCATATTACTTACACATACAAAATGTCCTAGGCAGAAGTGTATTAGAAAGTAACCAGTACCAAATGTGTCCGCATCAATCAATTTACTGAGCTGAAGCTCGTACTTTCGGGCTAAAAAAGATAAGGTTCTGGATCATCATTTGACCCAAAGTAGTCGTCGTCTCTAACAAAGTGTAATATGATTAGTAGAAAACACAAAACACACAATGTTGTTGGAAATAGTGTTCAGTGCTAATGCCTCTATGACATAATACCAGTATATTTTAATTTATCGTACATGTGCTTGTTCCAACATTACCATACAAACTTACATCATGCAAAATGTTGATGGGGGTTTTTTAGAGGGCTTCATAGACGAAATAGGTCGTTCCCCATTACCTGTATTGTTTTTCACTATTTAGAAAGAGGTGCGTTGTTAGACAAAATTCCAAAAGAAAGTTTTCGTTTCCCTTCAAAGAGATTTAATGTACCCATGTGATGTTCCTAAATGTGACTTGGTAAGCATGTCTGAAATTAATAAACCCTACCCTACCAGACCATACGTAACTTGGTCCTCCTGGGGGCACATTTGTGGACACCGTTATTGATTCAGAGATGCGTTTTTCCCCACCTCACAGTCAAGGAGCTCTAAGCAATTAGAAAGCAAGTACAACATCAATCACAGGCAAGCAATTGGTTGTGTGACTCAGATCAAAATTACTCAAGTGGGTTTATAGAGCTTATCGGTCTCCCTTATGATGCATTCTCAGACTGTCACGTGCATGTCTAAACAGTAGAGAATCCAATAAAAAGGGGAATCACTCTGCAGGTCTACTCTCCAATAAACAACCATTTGCCTGTTTTTTCCACAAACAGTACAAAAGTCAAGATGGCCTCATTCACGAAAGCTATTTTTGCTCTTGCCTTGTCTGAACACAAACGACTTATAGGAAAATATGCCGTCTTTCTGCAACCTTCAAACATGGTGGATGAAGAGGAAACACAGACGCTATTGCTAGCGATGTAAAATGTGTATATTTAAATAAATCAATTTACACTACATTTCTTTCAATATGCATCATAACAAAAAGGGTAATACTAAAAAAATGATAGATGTTGATAGTCATACTCATACTTACTGGTACACACAAGCTATGGAAATGATATCAGTAGAAAAAACTGCTAATAATGAGTCATATATTGGAATATGGGATCCATTATTTAAATTTGTTTTAACTATTAAATTAACCTAAAATATGACTTCTTTTATCTTTGTGGAAAATATTGGACACAATGTGTTGTCAAGCTTATTGTCATGATCTCTGGTCTGGATCATGTTTTTTGTTATTTTCTGTGTAAGACTCCATAGTTCCTGTTTGCGCTCCCTTGTTTGGTCACCATGGCGACTCATTGGTTTCACCTGCCTCATTTGACACAGGCACCCGGCTCTAATCAAAAAGACTATTAAAGCCTGTCGTTGCCAGTTAGTCGGCCTGGCGACATTGCTCTGTTGATGTTCTTTTCATGCTCTGTGCTGACTTGTTTCATGCTTTGTTCGTACTGCTTGTTTCATGCCTTGCCAAGTTTTTGTTTATTCATGTCACAGTTAGCAAGTTTTTGTTTCATGTCCATAGTTTACGCTAAGTGTTAGTTTTTTGTTTCCTGCGTTAAGTTGTGCCTTCGCCTTGAGCGCTTTTTGTTTGTACCCCTTTGAGAGTCATAATTAAAAATGTTCCTATCTTCAAGCCTTGTTGTCACAGCTCTGTATAACACAGTTTGAGAGGAACCCAAGGATGCAGACAAACGGTGAGTTGAACAGTTCTTTACTGAAGTTAGGTACTCACAAAAAGGCGCTCCTTACTGGAGGGAACAAAAGGCGACGGTGCAAAAAGGAGAACTCAAAAATGGGCACCGTGGAAAAAACAAAAACTAATATATAAATATAGAACAAACTTGGGTCGGAGTTGCAAGACGTGCTACCGCCGACGTAGACACCAAGCTGGATGGCACCGGGAGTGGCCGGAATGACAAGCTGCAAGAGACACGAAGCATGGAAGCCATCAGAAGTGGAGAGCCGAGGAGTGGAATCACCAAGTGCCATCCAGCTGCCAAGGTGCTGCTTAAATAGCATCAGGGTAAATTGGGAGCAGCTGTGCACCTCTCACAACTCCGCCCACAATGGGAACACAGGAACTCTAAGGGGAAGGAGAAATGAAGTTAAGGTCAACAAGGTCAACTGCACCAACAAAGGGAAACTTAATACAAACCACAAGGTGGCAGCAGGTGGTGACACTTGTCCGATATAGTCCGATTGCATCCCGGGAGAACAAATCTCGCAGTAAGCTGCGAAAACCTCCACGTTATGACAGAATGTCACCAGGATTCCGTTTTCCCGCAACGGCCATGGAGGAGATGGAGAAAGACACGTTGGAGGTGTTACGTGCCATGGAGCATCAGGACCTAGGGTCCTAGCGGCAAGTTGATCCCGATCAGCTCCGTGTGGCCCGGGGATGTTGCAGTGCTGGAAGCGCCGGCAGAGACGGAAGCCGTCAGGGAAGGCTTCTCCTAGCCAGCAGGACACATCACTCCCTCAAGCTCCTCCTCCGGATCAATGCAAGCTGCAGACAGCCCGGCCGCGCCCTGATGACGTCACGCCGCCGCCTGGTAATGATGTCATGGACCAGGATTTTTTTTTCTAAATTCTGTTTCTTTCGATCACCCGGCCCCAAAAGACACTAAAGCCATGATAGAACTTTACCAAAACATGTTTTTGAAAATTTGGTTTTGTCAATCCAAGCCATCTAAACTTCATGCTCCGCCCCCCAAGACTCAAGCCCCGCCCACGTCACAAAATGTTTCTTTTTATCCGCCCACACAACCTCAGGTGGGGGATACAATAAGACTGTTGGGACAATTTAAAGGGGAGGAGTCCACATCCCTCCTGTCCTCCCTCCACCCACCCCTAAAGACGGTTCCAGACCGCAGGGAGCGCGTCTGGTATCCGCTCCTTGAGGGGGGGGCTAGGGCCTGGAGCTGTGCTAGTGGGGTGGCTCAGCTGCGCCCAGCCAGGCAGCAACCTCCGGCCCGTCCACCACCACCGGTTCTTCGGCATGCCAAGCGGCAACCCCCAGCTAGGCCACCGCCGCCAAAGCCAAGGCTAGCGACGCTACCTGCTCCAAGGCTAGCACCCATTGCAGCTCCAAGGCTAGCACCCGTCCAAGTTCCACGCCAAGTTCCAGTAGCTGCACCACGGCAAGCTCCAGTACCTGCACCACGGCAAGCTCCAATACCTGCACCACCACGTCAAGCTCCAGTACCTGCACCACCACGGCAAGCTCCAGTACCTGCACCACCACGGCAAGCTCCAGTTCCTGCAGCTCCACGGCAAGCTCCAGTACCTGCATCTCCACGCCAAGTGCCAGTCACAGCTCCACGCCAAGTGCCAGTCGCTGTTCCACGGCAAGTGCCAGTCGCTGCTCCGCGTCAAGTGCCAGTCGCTGCTCCACACCAAGCCTCGCCGCTTTCTGCACCACGCCAAGTCTTTGTTACTTAGAATATGTTCCCCATACTAAAGTGTAAGCGAAGTAATATACTACGGTTTTTGTGTTGTATCGAGAATGGATTCCCAATGGAATCGTAATCGAATCGTGAGGTGCCCATAGTCTATCCTCGCTGACTGTGGCGAAGGGGTGGGGTATACCTTGGATTGGACCCCGGTCAGGCTATGTCTACACTAAATCGGATAACCCCTTAAAACTAATTATTATTTAGCCTAAGCCTCGTTTCAGCCACACTAATCTATTGTTTAAGGTCCCCCTCCTCTGACAATTTTTTACACAGGTAAGTCAGCCGTGTATTCCTTGAATCTCCGGCTCTTAGCTTTGTATGGATTCATTGATTGTTTACAAACTGAGTTTGGAGAGGAAGTGAAGTCAGAAAGAACGCGCCACAGCCCTCTTCATAACAACCGGAGCTAACTACTGGAAAGATGGAGGCGGGTCATTCAGACATGCCTGTGTTTCTCCTTCTTTTAAATGTACAGACGCTTGTGGAAATCACACATGAATACCTTAAGTGAAAGAAACGTGCAATTGCAGCTTTTTCGGATACTACACATCTCAGACGGCCAGAGAACTTTCGAATGTCCGGGTCAGCTGTGATTCTACTTACCGAAAAATTTTGTCCCTTCCTCCCGTGGATGCGATAAAAAAGGTAGCGTGTGCTTTGTATTACCTGGCCGTCGAGGGAAGACTACAGAAAACATTGAATGCATTTGGACTGGCAAAGCAGACTGTATCAGTTATTGTCCGCCATGTATGTCGCGGACTCAACGTCTAGGTCCGGAGTATATAAAGTCACCAAAAACGAATGGACAATGAAGGTGAAGGCAAAAGAGTGAAGAGTGTCCTGACCAGATATCTAGATCCCTAGATTGATTGATGTAAAATGTTCATTGTCACATTGTTTACTTTTATGTCATGTTCGTTAAAGATTTGATTAATTTATGATGGCTCAGGTGTGATTCACTACAATAGAGCCCCACAGCACACTGGATTCCAGTTAATTGAAATACCACAGCACTGGATATTGTTCAGATAAGTTCAATTTAATTCAAGAACTTGCACACACTGGAAGTGACTATGACGTGCGCATTTTCTGCACATGCTAGAGATGCGCGGTTTGCGGACACAACCGCGGGTCCGCGGATAATCCGCGGGTCGGGCGGGTGAAATTAAAAAAAATTAGATTTTAAATAGATGCGGGCGGGTTGCGGTTAAACCAATTCGGAAATATATATACATAGTTAAATGTTGTTACCCACATACAAAAAACGAGCAGCACTCTTTGAAACAGTCAATTATTCATCAGGCAACAAGTGGCGCAAGTGAGCGCTCCTTCAGCGCAGCAGGGCGCATTTTAGAGGCCAGGCGCTCTCGCATGAATCCTGGCACTGTAGATGCCATTTTATTCCTTCATAGTGCTAACAAAAAAAAAAGTAAGTAGACATACGGTTGGATATGTTAAACGAATTAGTCTACGTTACCTATAGGCTATACCAAATAAGCCCATGTCTAACCTATATTGAGTTCGGTCAGCTGAATAATTGTGATGGTTACATGTTGTTTGGGCGCACTACAATGCAAAGGAATTAAGGCAATTGCGTTGTTTATTGTGTTTTTTTTCTATTCGAGATATACTACTATGTGTGAATAATTATTTGGCCTCGCTTTCAAGTGAAGCGCATCTCCGATTGGCGACAATGTAAGGCTATTTAGCCTGCTTTGTTTGTCGCGACTGTCTATTTTCATTATAATTCAAGTTTGATGATAAAGTGCAGTCTGATGGGTTTGATTTCCCCCCTTCAGCTATTTGCCTTGGCCAATAAGTTGCAGGTAATTTGTTATTATTATTTATTTAATTTATTTTTGTTTAAATAGAGATGACATACATATGTTATTGTATAATTAAAGTTTGTGCGCATGATTGACAGCCTAAGGCTTATGAGGCACATTTTTTATTTATTTTTTTATTTCAACTTAAAAAGGTATGAGCCTATGCCTATGCCTACAACATAGGCTATGTGTTTATCTTTATTTTCCTGACTGTCGTTGACAATGGAGATTGTCTGATATTTTGTCATGGCTGCAGATCAATCAATAAAAGGTTAATCTTTGTCGCGAAATTGTTCACTGCTTCACTGTGCACCCCGCCCTCGTCCCTATTTGAGCATTATAACGTTAACAAGTTAATATTCATTGAAATAAATTCAGAACATTTTTTTTACCTAACGAAAATATAGGCCTAATCTTTCTAAAACATTTTTTTAACTTCTTAAAAGCCTCGTTCTGCTTGCTGCAACTGCGCACACAAAGTGCGAGGAATAGTCAACACTTTCTTAATGGAAATGACAATAATATTATAATAATGATAAATAATATTATCACGCATTAATATCTCTTAGCCACGAATGCGTGGCCAAGAGATATTAATTCGTGTGTGATGATATCGGGTAGAAGGAGACGGCACTGAGACAGGGATAGCGTTTAGCCTGGGGCGTATTTATTCAAAAGGGAATTATATATATCTCTATATAAATATATATATAATAAGAATAATATATATATATATATATATATATATATATATATATATATATATATATATATATATATATATATATATATATATATATATATATTAGATGTGTATGTAACCAAACAGGAAATGGGTGTCAGACTATGTGTGGAATTTATCTGGAGGGTTTTACCGTAAGTGTTGGAGGTGCGTGTTGAGAGGAGCGGTACTGTCAGACAAGGGCGAGGCAGGCAGGGTTTGTCCAGGGGCGGAAGCGTGGTCGGGAGCAGGGGCGCCGAAAAGGGGGGGGTAAAGGATACGGATTCTAGGGGCCCATGATGGAGGGGGGCCCAGAGAGGCCCCTAATGATGATGAAATTATAATACAGAAAAAATAATGATACTGTGTTGGGGGCTCTGTAAAGATTATTTTCATGGGGCCCAAAATCCCTAGCGGCGCCCCTGGTCTGGAGGCAGGTGGAGGATCTCTGGTGGCGGTTGTTTAAGTAGTCGTCCCTCTCATCAGTGCCGGGTGTGTTGATTGAAGATGGAACGCAGCTGCCTGCAGCAGTTTGAGTGACGCGCGCGCGAGCGCGCTTGGAGGTGCGCTCAGCGCGGTTCCCAGATGATTGCACACTGGTGTGCGTCTGGGCCGTGACAGCGTGGCACGCAATGAATGTCTCTGCTGCATTGGATCAGTCTCCTTTCTTTAACAGGCAAAAGCTTTATAACCTCACTAATGCCTTGCATCGTCTATATTAGATATATAACAACGGGCGGGTGCGGGCGGGTGCGGGCGGGTGCGGGCGGGTGCGGTTTTGATAAAATGTTGGTTCGGGTGGATGGCGGATGGTTGACGACTTTTGTGATGCGGTTGCGGATGAAATAATTGCCTATCCGCGCATCTCTAGCACATGCGTACTAGGTCGCGTTGCGGGGGGAGGTGGTCTTAAACGACCATTGCGTGTGTGTGGACACGGATAAGGTTAAGTGGGATTTAAGTTAAGTTGGATAACCGGCTTAGTGTAGAAGGAGCCTCAGTCACATAAGACCAACATTCACATTCACACCTCCGTCCAATTGCCGAATGTGCATATTTTTTGACTGTGCCAAAAAACCGGAGCACCAATGTGACTGCAGGGTGGACACCCCAGAGAGTCAAGATTTTCCTAAACTCCTGGCTGTGAAGCAGACACGTATTGAAAAAGTGTGGTACAAAGTGTTGAAAAAGAGGACTAATAGTGTTTATAATTAGGCCATTAGAAGGAGGTCAGAGTCATTAGGAGGCCTACAGAGGACTATACATGTAGTACCTCGGGATACAAGTTTAATTGGTTCTGTGACGCAGAACTCCTATTGTGAAACAGCGTCGCCCATTGAAATTAATTGGAATCAATTTAAACCAGGCTCAGCCCTCCCAAAATCACCACCATTTTAACATGAAACATGCCTTTTGAAAAGAAAAAAACAACTTTTAGATAAAAAATATTGTATGAAAAACAATACGATAGAATGTACGACGAACAACTACAGTAGTTTTGGATTAAAAATTTACAGCATTGATCTTGGAGAACGGACTGGTGTTATTTTGCTTCAGCAGTGCTTCGCTCCAACTGCTTCGCTAAGTTAGCTAGCTACATGCTTGGTCATCAATCAATCAATCAATCAAAGTTTATTTATATAGCCCTAAATCACGAGTGTCTCAAAGGACTGCACAAGCCACAACGACATCCTCGGTCGGCTCAGATTCCACATCAGGGCAAGGAAAAACTCAACTCAATGGGCTACAATGAGAAACCTTGGAGTGGACCGGTACAATGGACCTCGAGTGGATCTAGTTAATAGTGTGAGAGTCCAGTCCATAGTGGGGCCAGCAGGGGATCACCTTGAGTGGAAACAGGTCAGCAGCGCAGAGACGTCCCCAACTGATGCACAGAGGAGTGGTCCACCCCGGGTCCCGATTTTGAACAGCTAGCGCTTCACCTGTGGTCACCGAATCTGTGCCCCCCTCTCCACGAAGGAGAGACGGCAGATCAACTTAAAGACTTAAAAGCTTCTACTGAGGTAGCATCTCTAACTGTTACCGGGAGGGCATGTTTTTGATCATTTCTTTCTTACATCCAATTGTTATTTTTCACTATTTGTTCTATTTTACAATCACTTCTTTCCTTCAAAGTTATGTGGATCTCTAGCTATAAGCTAACCTAAAGCATTAACCAAGAGACGGCAAATGTACCACGACGTATTCAAATTCTACTTCACACAACGGCGCATGACCACCCCCGAACTGTGAACCATCACTGTAGACACTTTTCACCTTTGATCACTAAAGACACTTTTAACCGCCCTCTCATTTGCCGTAATTCCCTAAAAAATTGACCAACATTCGCGGCAACAACTTGCAACAACATGACCGCCCTTGACTTTTTACTTGATAATGGACAAGGCATATAATGGTCAACGGCATAATGATAATTGGCAATATTGTGGTTAGAGTGTCCGCCCTGAGATCGGTAGGTTGTGAGTTCAAACCCCGGCCGAGTCATACCAAAGACTATAAAAATGGGACCCATTACCTCCCTGCCTGGCACTCAACATCAAGGGTTGGAATTGGGGGTTAAATCACCAAAAATGATTCCCGGGCGTGGCCACCGCTGCTGCTCACTGCTCCTCTCACCTCCCAGGGGGTGACCAAGGGTGATGGGTCAAATTCAGAGAATAATTTTGCCGCACCTAGTGTGTGTGTGACAATCATTGGCACTTTAACTCTAACTTTAAAATTCCAGATGGTTAATCAGACAGCCTCCTTTAAAAATTACCGACATCCCGTCATTTATTTACGCATTTTGGGCAACACGAAGTCAGGTGCATGCGCATTAATGATGTTTGGTTTATTATTCCTGGCGGACCAACAACATGTTCACATAATTAATTTTGATATCTGTGTGCCGAGCGAGGGTAGGTCAGGTGACCTGGTGAGCCATCTTTGAACTGGAAGCACACTGGATGTTTTTTTTATTACCCCCTTGCTCTAGGGCAGGGGTCGGCAACCCGCGGCTCCGGAGCCGCATGCGGCTCTTTGATCACTCTGATGCGGCTCAGCAGCTTACTTGCTGAACCCCCCAATTTTCCCGTGAGACTTCCGGATTTCAGTGCCTCTCGCAGAAAACTCCCGGGAATAATTTTCACCGATTTTCACCCTTACGGCTATTATAAGGGCATGCCATGATGGTACAACATTTGGCACCGTCTACTATCTGTATCAACAGTGTGCCAGCCCAACACTTATTATACAATATACATCTTCTGCTTGCACGCTTACGTGACAACATGCATACTTGGTCAACAGCCACACAGGTTACACTGACGGTGATCATATAAAACAACTTTAACACTCTTACTAATAATGCGCCACACTTTTAACCAAAACCAAACAAGAATGACAAACACATTACGGGAGAACATCTGCACCTTAACACAACATAAACACAACAGAACAAACACCCAGAATTCCATGCAGCCCTAACTCTTCCGGGCTACATTATACACCCCTGCTACCACCAAACCCCGCCCCCACCCCAACCCTGCTCCCTCACACATAAACCCCCCCCCCCCCCTCTCTCGTCGGTTGAGGTGGGCGGGGTTTGGTAGCGGGGGTGTATAATGTATCCCGGAAGAGTTAGGGCTGCATGGGATTTGTCCTGTTGTGTTTATGTTGTGTTACGGTGCAGATGTTCTCCCGAAATGTGTTTGTCATTCTTGTTTGGTGTGGGTTCACAGTGTGGCGCATTATTAGTAAGAGTGTTAAAGTTTTTTTTTTTATACCGCCACCGTAAGTGTAACCTGTGTAGTTGTTGACCAAGTATGCCTTGCTGTCGCCTACCTGAGCAAGCGGAAGCCCCATACAACGTGTGGCTGCTCAGGCACGCTCGTTGTAGTGGGTGCTATATGCTGTACAATCACGGCACGCATGACGCTGACAAGTGTCATACATTTAAAACCCGTGTGCCGCACCAGCTTTCAAATTCCATATAAAGGTGTGGGCAGCGTGTCTGAGACCCCTGGTTTATACATAGCACAAAGCATAAAAAAAACTCTGCATGCAATGTTATCTCATTTAATATTTCAAAAAAATATTTTGCGGCTCCCATTGATTTCTTTAATTTGTGAAACTGGTCAAAATGGCTCTTTGACTTGTAAAGGTTGCCGGCCCCTGCTCTAGGGGTATTTCCTCGGAGTATACTTAGTCAGCAGGCCTACATGTCACATTAAGGGTGGCTGTATAAACAACGCCAACACTGTCATAAACCTGTCCCATATAGTGAGACCGCACTAAACAACAATGACAATTACATTTCGGGAGAATATTTGCACCGCAACACAACAGAAACACAACAGAAACACATTCCCAGAATTCCTTGCAGCACCAACTCTTCCGGGACGCTACAGTCATTTTCCCTCGCTTCCCGCCGTGTGTTTAGGAGCGCACTGCTGTTAGATGGAGACAGGTGTGGACAATATTGGAGACACTTGTCTCACACTAAAAGTATACAGCAAAAGAGAAAAACGATATGATGCTGCTTTCATTTTGACAATACAGCGTCCATCAGGTGTTAATGAGGTGAGGAAACACGCTGTCACTCCTGGTTTTGGTTGTTGTTGGCCAAACTGTTGTACTGAACCACAAGGGGGCGTTGGAGAAGAACACATCGTGTTTATTAGACTTTTATCTTCATTAGCCAAACTGCTTTTTGTTTTTTGTTTTATATCAAAAAGTAAATGCTATGTTTTTGTTTTACAAACCCCGTTACCATATGAGTTGGGAAATTGTGTTAGATGTAAATATAAACGGAATACAATGATTTGCAAATCATTTTCAACCCATATTCAGTTTAATATGCTACAAAGACAACATATTTGATGTTCAAACTGATAAACTTTTTTTTTTTTGCAAATAATCATTAACTTTAGAATTTGTTGCCAGCAACACGTGACAAAGAAGTTGGGAAAGGTGGCAATAAATACTGATAAAGTTGAGGAATGCTCATCAAACACTTATTTGGAACATCCCACAGGTGAACAGGCAAATTGAGAACAGGTGGGTGCCATGATTGGGTATAAAAGTAGGTTCCATGAAATGCTCAGTCATTCACAAACAAGGATGGGACGAGGGTCACCACTTTGTCAACAAATGCGTGAGCAAATTGTTGAACAGTTTAAGAAAAACCTTTCTCAAGCAGCTATTGCAAGGAATTTAGGGATTTCACCATCTACGGTCCGTAATATCATCAAAGGGTTCAGAGAATCTGGAGAAATCACTGCACGTAAGCAGCTAAGCCTGTGAGCTTTGATCCCTCAGGCTGTACTGCATCAACAAGCGACATCAGTGTGTAAAGGATATCACCACATGGGCTCAGGAACACTTCAGAAACCCACTGTCAGTAACTATTATGAGTTTGAACATCAAATATCTTGTCTTTGTAGTGCATTCAACTGAATATGGGTTGAAAAGGATTTGCAAATCATTGTATTCTGTTAATATTTACATCTAACACAATTTCCCAACTCTTATGGAAACGGGGTTTGTACATTACTTGTGTTTTTTTCATGTCACAAAGGTATTACTTTAAAAACCATCTGACACATCATTTTGTTAATGTTTTGTGTGTATAGTTAATTCCTATACGGCATATTTCTGCTCAAACTCTTAATGGATCTGTACCGATACAGCATCTACATGTACATAACATAAAAAATAAATAATTTAAAAAATACTTGCCTCTATCAAAAGGTAAAAATAGAGACAAAGGCATCATGAAATGACAAAAAGCTGACACGTTTATATTAATTATGAATAAAATAAAAAAAACTGTATATGTATGCATGCATGCTTTGGAGCCCCTGCCTGGAAAGAAAATAATGTTTGCCTTGGTGCCCTTCTAACTTGCCTTGGTGCCCTAAAATATGAGCCCTCCTTTAAGGCAACACTTCGCCTTGACTTTAAAAAGTTAAAATTCGAGGCCTGCAGTATACCTGTGTGCATCTTTCTAAACACACCATCATCACAAAATACGATTTTCTTTTCGAGGAAGCTAGCCAGCTTTGGTGTTGTTTCGATGTTTGTTTGTATTGCTGCTATTTTGACACTCCTTTGTTTACGTCAACATTTGATACCTTGTTTTTATCAGCACTCTGCCTGTCGTTGCTTTTTAAACCGACAAAAGCTCAAGCTATTTTTATTTTTGTAGCTGCATAATGAGCCGCACAGTTACAGCCTGAATAATCTTTATTTTTAGCTTACACCTAAAAATATCTTGAATTTATAAGTCGTTGGCTAAACTAGAGCCACTGAATAATTGTATTTTGATAGTACCAATAGCTAGGGTTTAACTGAATCGTCTTGTATTTAAATACAAAAAGTTACATGTTACATATTGCACTGTCAGAGATTACCCTTTGTCCTGTATTTCTATTACCATGAAAATAAAAACATGTCAATAAATTAATCGAATGACAACAGCTTCAAAAGTAAACTGTCACGGCACATGCCCAATCCCGCATGTCATCAGCAGCAAGCTCTGCCGGCACCTCCGCTAGAAGCGTGCCCCTGCTCGCTCTGCACGCATCGCGGCCACGCGCCTGCAAGGCTCCAGGCAATCTACAATCTGCGCACCTGGGTCTGATGAAGACAGACAGCATAAAGACCAGCGGACCTGAAGATCCAGTGCCAGAACGTAGTTCACTCCTCGTAGTAAGCATCCCGTCTCTGGCTTCCCTCCTGCGTATTTGCTCTCTCTCTCTGCCTTCCCTGTTCCCGCGTCTTATGACCTCTGTGTTACCCGCAGTGCTTCCCCTGTTCCCCGTGATCAAGCAGTGTGCCTCGACTTCCTTCTGGATTCCGGACTGCCTCCCTCGACCCTCGACCCCTGCTTGTACACAGACCTCGTTTCTTCTCTCCAGCCCCAGACCCCTTGCTTGCCCACGGACTGCCTTCTCGCATTGCCCTTTTGGTCTGACGAAGGATTCATCCAACACACACTTACAACAAACTCTGGTAACATTGACATTGTTAATCCTACACATCGTCTTGCACCATTCACATTTAGTAGCATACACACTCCACCACTTCATCAAGATCGAGTTCATTAAACCTATTGAACCGATCCCTGCCGTTGTGTCGTCTCCTTCCCCCGTCGTACGTAACATAAACAGGCTAAGCTAATCGATGCCAGAGTGCCTGAGAGCTCCTGTCAAGCTCATTGCAGATTGACTTTTCTGCCATCTGGGAATCAGCCTTGCCTTGACTGTCAGCGACTTTCCCTTAGTTCAGCGGCAGCTAGCTAGCTAAAGTTAACTGCAGAGTTTCTGGGAAATGGGACTCCAAATGTGACTTTTTACCACAATGCCATTTTTTGGTGAAACGAAGAAATTGGGAATGTTTGGAGATAGTTTTTGTCCGGCAGGGAAGCTACATGTGGCTACCACGCCTAAGAGGTACGTGCTAGCTTAGCTACTCTGCTACTCAAAACACTCATTGTTTATCTAAGTTGATAAACATAAACATAGTGTGTTCAGTTTTATGACAGTGACACTACACTTTATGATAGTGACCTTACACTTATGATAGTGACACTACACTTTATGATAGTGACACTACACTTTATGATAGTGACACTACACTTTATGATAGTGACATTACACTTATGATAGTGACACTACACATTATGATAGTGACACTACACTTCATGATAGTGACACTACACTTTATGATAGTGACACTACACTTTATGATAGTGACAGTACACTGATGATAGTGACACTCCACTTTATGATAGTGACATTACACCTATGATAATGACCCCACACTTTATGATAGTGACACTACACTTTATGATAGTGACATTACACTTATGGTAGTGACACTACACTTTATGATAGTGACATTACACTTATGGTAGTGACACTACACTTTATGATAGTGACATTACACTTATGGTAGTGACACTACACTTTATGATAGTGACACTACACTTTGATAGTGACACTACACTTTATGATAGTGACACTACACTTTAGGATAGTGACACTACACATTATGATAGTGACACTACACTTTATGATAGTGACATTACACTTATGGTAGTGACACTGCACATTATGATAGTGACACTACACTTATAATAATGATACTACACTTTACGATAGTGACACTACACGTATGATAGTCACACTACACTTTATGATAGTGACACTACACTTTATGATAGCAACACTACACTTTATGATATTGACACTACACTTCATGGTAGTGACACTATGCTTATTATAGTGGCATTAAACTTTAGGATAATGACACTACACTTTGTAATAGTGACAGTGCACTTTATGATTGTGACACTACACTTTATGATAGTGACACTACACTTTATGATATTGACACTACAATTTTTGATACTGACACTACACTTTATGATACTGACACTTAGGTCCCCAACAGGTAGGTAGTGATACAGTAGCCATAGGGTGAAATATTTGCGTCAACTCTTAGTATTTTTAAGTGTTTACAACAAAATAGCATAAAGACAATGACCACGTTTCTAAAGTGAAAAAAAAAAAGAAGAAAAAGAAAGGTTGCCTGTTATATAAATAAAAGACAAATATCACAGCTCTCGTTTGTTTTTGTCAAAATAATTTCCGTAGTGATAAAAAGTTGGAGACTGCTGCTTATCATAAAGTTGAACACTGAGTGTATACTTTTTGAAGTTAAGCAGTAGGTCATGCTAACGTTAGCATGATAACAGTTAGACTATTTCAAGTATTAAGTCATATGGTTGCAAACAATAGCTAAAATAGTTAGCATGCTAATGTTAGCATATGTAAAGTGTGAAGTTATATGACTGTGGAGTAAATGGTTACAAAATTAAATTGAAAAATTAGCGTACTAACAGTTAGCTTGCGTCACCTACCAAGTATAACTAAGGTGTATTTACAGATGTTTATTTTTATTCTGTTTAAATAAACAGGAAATACTGTTATTTAAGAAAAATATTAATTTGTATTAGTTAATTGTGTTATTTTAACAAATGATTTGCCTTATATTTGTATTATTCCAAAACCTGTGCACTTGTTTTCTGATTCTGGTTGAGATCATATAGTGTAAAATATGTGAGCAGGATGTAGATGTAGATTGTCAGTCATCAGGTCATATAATTAGGGTGACCATTTCCATGACACCAAAAAGGAGGACATTATGCGCCATATCAATAAATTACTATGGTGTACATGGGACTCTGGTATACTCTTATTTATAGTACAATTTTGAGTGGTTTAAAGATTATGTTTGTGTGGCTGAATAGGAAAAAATATTAAAGTCAAGTGTTTGTTAACAGTATTTGTATTTATTCAATACATTGTGGTGTTCAAAAAGTGACCACTGAGATGAATCTTTTCAAGTGCAGAGTACCACAAAGCATAACATGTGTGGACTTAAATGTAGTTAACATATATAATTTAAAAAAAATGCCACAAAAAATTTTCCACATCAACATCAAGGCTGCTTGCTGCATATCTGGTTGCATTATGCAGAATATGGGCCAAACAGTTTGCAGGGAGCACATCTTTTTGGCTCAGTTTCAACTTCTGATACACACTGTTATGTTTGCCACAATTGACACTGGCATTGTCTGCTGCATATGCAGACATGTTTTTCACCTCTAAGCCAGACATCTAAAGTTTTGCCAGCAGCTGGTTTGTTATGGCTTCTGACGTTTCGTTGCTGTCACTATAAAAATCCAACAGGACATGTTGGATGCCTTCATCAAAGTGAAAATACCTTACCACAATGGGAAAACACTTGTTTGTTCCTTTATTTGAGGCGTCGGTTGCCACGGAAAAGGGTAGGTTGTTTTCTTTTATGTAGTCGGTATGTTCCTGTACCGAATAGTGAGCGATGACGTTCTCGCACAATGCCTTGGCTTTTGTTCGGCCACAGGCCATCCCTTTAGCTGTGGGATAGTCACTGAAAATCTCCCGGTCCACTTTCATGCCGCAGTCTAAACTTCTGTAGGACTGGTGATGCTTTACAGCAGTGGTTCTCAACCTTTTTTCAGTGATGTACCCCCTGTGAACATTTTTTTAATTCAAGTACCCTCTAATGAGAGCAAAGCATTTTTGGTTGAAAAAAAGAGATAAAGAAGTAAAATATAGCACTATGTCATCAGTTTCTGATTTATTAAATTGTATAACAGTGCAAAATATTGCTCATTTGTAGTGGTCTTTCTTGAACTATTTGGAAAAAAATATATAAAATAACTAAAAACTTGTTGAAAAATAAACAAGTGATTCAATTATAAATAAAGATGTCTACACATAGAAGTAATCATCAACTTAAAGTGCCCTCTTTGGGGATTGTAATAGAGATCCACCTGGATTTAGGAACTTAATTCTAAACATTTCTTCACAAAAAAAGAAATCTTTAACATCAATATTTATGGAACATGTCTACAAAAAATCTAGCTGTCAACACTGAATATTGCATTGTTGCATTTCTTTTCACACTTCTTTTTGACAGACATTTTAGTGAGGGTCAAACCATCATGGCATGGGGGAAACTCTGGGTTTATGGTAATGAATGGAATAGCCGACTTGATTTGATGTTCAGTTTATGAACTTACATTACATTACATACCCCCAGGGTACCATTTGAGAACCACTGCTTTACAGCATGGTACACCTTGCACAGCTCGCAGCGGTTATCTTGTCATCCAGGGGCGACGAAACTTCACGAAAAAATGTCCTCATTGAAGAGGTGCCGCACGTTTATTACTTTTATGTTTATCCGTACCCGTATGCCGTTCAATTGCAGCTTTCCCCTGACTACTTACGTCGACATCACATCGACAAAGTGTGCAGAAGCCATGGAATGAGTCTCGACTGCTTTTCGTTATAAATTCGTGCTCTTTTGTCCATTCAGAATTACACGAGGTCTTGCGTTTTGGCATGATGTCAGCAGCACATGAACCCTTGTTTACTTTTTTAACCAATGATAAGCAGATTTGTATCCGACACCGCTCTTAGCCAATCATTTGATATGTTACTGCGTTGGGGGCATTTTTTACGGTCTTTGATTGGCTATCGCACTGCAGCCCAGCAAAGATGAAAAAACTCCGCTCTTCAAGCCTAGTGCCTCAAAAAGGAGGACAAATACATGTCCGGCTTGATGCTGCGCCGGACGCCGGACAGGGCATAAAAAATCCGGACTGTCCGGCCTAAATCCGGACACCTGGTCACCCTACATATAATCCACAGGGAGACGGCGTGGCGCCGTTGGAAGAGTGGCCGTGCCAGCAACCTGTGGGTTCCTGGTTCGATAACCACCTTCTACCAACCTCGTCACGTCCGTTGTGTCCTTGAGCAAGACACTTCACACTTGCTCCTGATGGGTCATGGTTGGGGCCTAGCATGACACCATCAGTGTGTGAATGTGTGTGTGAATGGGTGAATGTTGAAATAGTGTTGAAGCGCTTTGAGTACCTTGAAGGTAGAAAAGCGCTATACAAGTATAACCCATTTACCATTTACCATTTACAAGGGTTTAACTGATGCAACTGGACTCTTCTGAAACAAACAATAACCTTTGCGGATATTAAAAAAAAAAAATCCTTTCACACAAATAAAACAAGCAAAAATAATTGGGTCGGCCAGCCTTGCCAGGTTTCCCCTAAGCTTTTTTCAGGGAGTTGGCAACCCGACAATTAGTAGATGATTAATCAAGATCGTCGATGGCTCGGAGACTATCAAATTAGTCGTTAGTTGCAATCAACCTTGCCTGGTGCGTTGCCTGTGGAGGGGGGCGTGGCCTGCGGGCCTGCAGCGAAGCGGGGTGTGCCAGGACTGGCCTCGAAGTCAGCGACAGGTGTGTAGATGGACCACCTGGGCCTTGTTATCTGATCACCTGTTGCTCTGTATAAGCATCAACTGGGAGGAGAGACGTGGTTGGAGCTGGAGGGAGAGCGAGAGACAAAGGACAATTGCTGAAAAGCATCCTGCAGACATTTCGACAAAATAAACTATATTGTAACCCTGAACCGGGCTCTCATGTCGGTGATTGGTGGTCAGAAGGACCCCCTGGAGGGCAACTGCCTTACACAATTCTGAACTGTGACATTAAGAACAAGTGTGAATTAGTGAAGTGAAGTGAATGATATTTATATAGCGCTTTACATTGTGAAACCCAATATCTAAGTTACATTTTTAAAACAGTGTGTGTGGCACTGGGAGCAGGTGGGTAAAGTGTCTTGCCCAAGGACACAACGTCAGTGACTAGGATGGCGGAAGCAGGGATCGAACCTGCAACCCTGAAGTTGCTGGCACGGCCGCTCTACCAACTGAGTTATACCGCCCCAACAAGGCCAGGTAGCCAACACATGTTGGTGTGCCGATATACTCCTGTGTTTCCATGACAACAAGAGTTTTTCTAATTACAAGCCGGCAACCACCGGTGACATCAAGATGATTTTGAAGTTGTTTTACTTCGAGGTCAAATTACCACACAGCGATGAATAAAACATCGCATTTAATCATCTCGGGGTGCGAGCGGGTCTCGAGAGCCCGCGATTAAGCACACACAAAATGTCGATGGAGGGGTTTGAAGAAAGGCAAAGAGGCGATGAATCACGGTCGTGTCCGACGGTCAGCTGCAACCTTTCTTCCAAAGCAGACATTTTGACACATGGTTACAGGGAGTAGCGTGTGGTACCTTAATGCTTATTGAAAGCGAATCGTCACTGACTTGAATATTAGCGACACCTTTCCCAACACATGCACACGGTCATCTCCCTTTAATTGCATGCACCACAAACACCATTTGTGCATATGAACGAGTGTAGAAAATGCAGACTTTGGCATTTCCAACACTCCGTGCCTCTATGGTCCCTTGAGGCATGGGTGAAAGATTTTTAATATTGCCTTCCTGTATAATTTATGAAGGAATGACTGTATACTGCAATGTTTATCCTTAAACCAGCCATGAGAGAATATAATTGTGTCCAGTCTGTGGTTAGTGTTGTTGAACGTTCGCAGCC
Source organism: Nerophis lumbriciformis (assembly GCF_033978685.3). NCBI lineage: Eukaryota > Metazoa > Chordata > Actinopteri > Syngnathiformes > Syngnathidae > Nerophis > Nerophis lumbriciformis. The sequence goes on along the minus strand of NC_084570.2, from coordinate 18,951,941 downwards.
TGAGCCCATTATTGGGGATAGAAGTGCATTTAAAGACAGTGCTCCGCATTCTGACATCAAACATTAGAATAAGAATCCGTTTTATTGGGCAAGTATGTTTCACTTGGTAGACTGTGCTCTCTTTATTCAACGAAAACCACTGTTTTTTGCCACCTCAGAAAACACTTCATAATGACAAAATACAGTAGCGTAGTATGCCTAAGTATTCATTAAAAACAAGCCAGATGTTTTATTTAACAAGTATATTTAATATATTTGGCCATTAGCGTTGTCCCGAAACCAATATTTTGGTACCAAAATGTATTTCGATACTTCTTTAAATAAAGGGGACCACAAAAAATGGCACTATTGGCTTTATTTTACAAAAAAAATCTTACGGTGCATTAAACATATGTTTCTTATTGCAATCTAAGAACAATTTTGTCCTTAAATAAAATAGTGAACATACTAGTCAACTTCTCTTTCAGTAGTGAGTAAACAAATAAAGGCTCCTAATTAGTCCGCTGACGTATGCAGTAACATATTGTGTCATTTATCATTCTATTATTTTGTCAACATTATGAGAGACAAGCTGTAAAACTTTATTATTAATCCACTTGTTCATTTACTGTAAATATTTGCTTATTTTCTGTTTTCACATGTCATAGCTACACTTCTATTAAAATGTAATAATCACTTATTCTTCTGTTGTTTGGATACTTTACATTAGTTTTGGATGATACCACAAATTTGGATGTTGATCCGATACCAAGTAGTTACAGGATCATACTTTGGTCGTAATTTAAGTCCGCATGTGTCCAGGTACATATTTCCTGAGTTTATAAACATAATATGAATTCTTAAAAAAACGAAAAAAGATTTGGTGATTATAGAAAATATCGATATTATCATAGTAGTATCAACTAGATACGCTCTTGCACTTGGTATCCTTACAGTGCATGTCAGTTGTAGGTCCACCAATGGCGTTTGTTTACATTGTGAAGCGCCAGCTTGTTAGCGGTGACGCCGGTGAGCTATTGTATCCTCCTACGGTGTGTAGTGAAACATGTTTAGCTATTCCTCGTCCTGCAGGGATGATACTTGTAAGAAACGTACTTTATTTGTCGCAATGGACGCGAGGATTAGTGATTTAGAAGTAGCTAAAACACTGCGGATGGACGTTAGCTGCTAGCTAGCTAGCCATGTCTTGAAGTACCTCTTGCTGAGCAGCGTTTCGATGTGATAGCATCACTGTCAGGTTCAAACACTGAAAACATCTATTAAACAAGACAAGAAGCAAGGAATTAAACAGAGACAGAATTAAATTTGGCTCAATTGAGGAGAAACGTCTGGGCTGTACTCTTGCACAGTCTCCCAGCACGCTCTGACGAAAGATTGTACGCCTCCTCTTTTATTTGGACTTTCCCTGATTACATGGCAACAGCTGTTTCTAAGGGAGGGGGTCGTAAACAGCTACTGCCTTTGGTTACAAAACAGTTCAAAGAAAAGGTTGTAAAACAGTTCAAAGAAAAGGTCCCTGGAGCTTGGGCCGGTCCTGCTTCCTCTCCACTTTGTAGATCTCGGGTCAAGACAAAATCTTTCTGTGGATTACAATATGTATATGTGTGAAATTATTAACACATTACCGGAAAATATCAAATAATCTTATTTAGCTCATTCACGTAAGAGACTAGACGTATAAGATTTAATCGTATTTAGCGATTAGGAGTGACAGATTGTTTGGTAAACGTATAGCATGTTCTATATGTTATAGTTATTTGAATGACTCTTACCATAATATGTTACGTTAACATACCAGGCACGTTCTCAGTTGGTTATTTATGCGTCATATAACGTACACTTATTCAGCCTGTTGTTCACTCTTCTTCATTTATTTTAAATTGCCTTTCAAATGTCTATTCTTGGTGTTGGGTTTTATCAAATACATTTTCCCAAAAAATGCGACTTATACTCCAGTGCGACTTATATATGTTTTTTCCTTCTTTATTATGCATTTTCGGCCGGTGCGACTTATACTCCGGTGCGACTTATACTCCGAAAAATATGGTGTATATATATATATATATATATATATATATATATATATATATATATATATATATATATATATATATATATATATATATATATATATATACACACATATATGTAGGGACAAGTGGTTAAAAATGGATGGAGGTAAATTCCTGATCGGAACTTCCCTAATTTTTATACTTTTTTGATCAAACTTTAATTTAATTTGATTTATCTTTTGTATTAAAACAAATACATGGGGAAGGAATTGTTTAATAATTTATAATATATTAATGAATTTATTATTATTATTATTATTATTATTATTATTATTATTATTATTATTATCATTATTATTGTACTTATACTTATTTTTATTATTGTGCAAAATAACACATTTTACATAACTCAAACATAAATTTGCATCTCTTCCTGGCACATCACCGGCCAGGATTCGACCCGAGTGCACCGGGTCGAATCAATGAGAATATCTGGGGAAATTTACGATTATGCAGGAAGGTGCTAGAAAAACCTTTGCAGTAAAAAAAATCCTATTCGTTAATAGCCATTTTACATACAAAAATAGCAAATATAACAGATCTTTCTGAAACATCCCAGGGTGGGTTTCGATTCCCATATATGCCAATTTGCATACCTAAAGCATCACGGGAGGCAAAGAGCATGTTTGGGGAAATTTGACATTATAGTCTGATTGGTGACAAAGCAGGAAGGGGCTCGGAATACCTTTGCAGTAAGATTTCAAATTAAATGTCCTGTCAATCATTAATTGATATTTTACATGGTTTTTTTTCATGCAAAACGGGGCTCCAACTGGTTGCTGGGTAGGTAATCTGTTATAAGGCAGGGGGGAAAAAAGGTAGGGGTTTGCAAAGTACATTTTAGCCCAGATTCCCGTGTAAAAATTCTCAGCTTCCCGGCATGTGCTGCAAGAAGTGTTTTGCCGTCAAGCCTTAGTGGCGCTTTAGAGCGGAGTCGCATAGCAACAGCAGCTCACACGCAGTAAAAGTGTTGGGTGCCTCTCGTTAAAAAAAACAAAAACAAAGCACCTCACGGACACTGAAGATGAAACAGCTCATCATTGCATCCGTCCTGCTTATGTCAACACTCGTTGAAAGTGGCTGACCCTAATAGCTGACCCAAATAACCGCCTGCAAGGCCTGAAAGTGAGCAACGCGGCGAATCCTCTGCCCGTGTTGGGTAAACTCACTGAATGAATTCTTTCTGATGTCTTCCTCCTTCCTCCCCTGCCTTCTTGCCAACTGACATACTTTCTTTTAATTCATCAGCAGCGGGGCGAGCGACGGCGGGAGCGTGGGAGAGGGTAGGCGGGGCGGAGATGGCAAAGAAAGTGTTTCAGCATCAAACGCCAGTCTTGGGGTACCGGGGGGAATTTGTTGACTTTTCTATGTGCTTTTTGGTGACGCCTCTCTTGTTTTATGAGCTCTGTGATACACAGCATGTAATATTCCTCCCCCCTCTGTCTCATTAGCCTCTTATTTTGGAAGATCCACTTCCTGCCGTCGGCTGGCGGTCTCGGATGGGACTTTTCCAAATCTTTTTTTTTTGCTGCCAGATAATTAGCTTCCCTCAAAGAGGCAACCATTAAACATTTAAAGTGCTGTTTGCAAAGTCTCCATTTGACCCGTCATGTGTGCCCTAGAAACAACCAATCGGAGGGTGTCGCACCAAATCCTGGGCCCTTTAAGGCCCCCTAGCTCACCTTAAACCCAACGTCGCCGCCCCATACACACACATGTTTAAATGCGCTAAGAAACATACTACAGTAGAACCTCGATCTACGAACAAGGTTCGTAAATCGAAAAGTTCGTATATTGAAGCAAATTTCACCACAAGAAACAAAGTAAATATGAATAATAGGTTCCAGCCTCGACAAAAGTCCATATTTTAGACTTAGACTTAGACTTAGACTTAGACTTCCTTTTTATTGTCATTCAAATGTGAACTTTACAGCACAGATAAGAACGAAATTTCGTTACATAAGCTCATGGTAGTGCAGGATAAAAAAGCAATAAGGTGCATATATAAATAAATAAATAAATATATATAAATAATATATATATAAAATAAATAAATATATATATATATATATATATATATGTATATATATATATATATATATATATATATATATACATATTTAAATAAATAAATAGATTACTGTACAGATAAATATATTGCACTCTTTTAGTGAAATATTGTACACTTTGAGCACGATTTAAAGTGCTATACAGCAATGTTTTTCAACCACTGTGCCGCACACTAGTGTGCCGTGAGATACAGTCTGGTGTGCCGTCGTAGATTATCTAATTTCACCTATTTGGGTTAAAAATATTTTTTGCAAACCAGTAATTATAGTCTGCAAATGGTGTGTTGTTGTTGAGTGTCGGTGCTGTCTAGAGCTTGGCAGAATAACCGTGTAATACTCTTCCATATCAGTAGGTGGCAGCCAGTAGCTAATTGCTTTGTAGATGTCGGAAACAGCGGTAGGCAGTGTGCAGGTAAAAAGGTATCTAATGCTAAAACCAAAAATAAACAAAAGGTGAGTGCCCCTAAGAAAAGTAATTGAAGCTTAGGGAAGGCTATGCAGAACGAAACTAAAACTGAACTGGCTGCAAAGTAAACACAAACAGAATGCTGGACGACAGCAAAGACTTACTGTGGAGCAAAGACGGCGTCCACAAAGTACATCCGAACATGACATGACAATCAACAATGTCCCCACAAAGAAGGATAAAAACAACTAAAATCTTCTTGATTGCTAAAACAATGTAGATGCGGGAAATATCGATCAAAGGAAAACATGAAACTGCTACAGGAAAATACCAAAAAAAGAGAAAAAGCTATTAAAATAGGAGTGCAAGACAAGAACTAAAACAGTACACACAGGAAAACTGCAAAAATCTCCAAATAAGTCAGGGGGTGATGTGACAGGTTGTGACAGTACACCTACTTTGAGACAAGAGCTATATTGATGCATGCGTGGTTATGGTTTAAAGTCATATCCAACAATTGCGACAACGACTTTTTACTGTCAACTGAGTTCAGTTTTTTAATGATGTCTGCTGGTGGTGTGCCTCCGGATATTATCAACGCAAAAAATGTGCCTTGGCTCAAAAAAGGTTGAAAAACACTGCTATGCAGTTCTGTACGGTTGAACCTTAATTTACGAACGTTATTGGTTCTTGACCAGGGTTCGTAGATTGAAAAGTGTGTATATAGAAGCACATTTCACCACAAGAAACACAGTAAATATGAATAATGGGTTCCAGCCTCGACAAAAGTCCATATTTTAGTGAAAGTTTGTACACTTTGAGCACGATTTAGAGTGCTATACAGTTCTGTACAGTTGAACCTTAATTTACGAACATTATTGGTTCTTGACCAGGGTTCGTAAATTGAAAAGTTTGTATATTGAAGCAAATTTAACCACAGGAAACACAGTAAATATGAATAATACGTTCCAGCCTTGATAAAAGTCCATATTTTAGTGAAAGTTTGTACACCTTGAGCATGATTTAAAGTGCTATACAGTTATGTACGGTTGAACCTTAATTTACAAACTTCACTGGTTCTTGACCAGGGCTCGTAAATTGGAAAGTTTGTATATTGAAGCAAATTTCACCACAGGTGACACAGTAAATATGAATAATAGGTTCCAGTCTCGACAAAAGTCCATATTTTAGTGAAAGCTTTTACACTTTGAGCACAATTTAAAGTGATATACAGTTCTGTACGGTTGAATCTTAATTTACGAACGTTATTGGTTCTTGACCAGGGTTCGTAAATTGAAAAGTTTGTATAGTGGAGCAAATTTCACCACAAGAAACACAGTAAATGTGAATAATAGGTTCCAGCATCGACAAATATTTTAGTGGAAGTTTGTACACTTTGAGCACAATTTAAGGTGCTATAAAGTTCTGTACGGTTGAACCTCAATTTAAGAACTTAATTGGTTCTTGAACGGGGTTCGTAAATCCAAAAGTTTGTAAATTGAGGCAAATTTCACCAGAAAAAAACTAAGTAAATATGAATAATAGGTTCCAGCCTCGACAAAAGTCCATATTTGAGTGGAAGTTTGTACACTTTGAGCACAATATAAGGTGCTATACAGTTCTGTACGGCTGAACCTCGAGCTACAAACTTAATTGGTTCTTGGCCAGGGTTCGTGAATCGAAAGGTTTGTATAGCGAAGCAAATTTAACCATAAAGAAACAAAGTAAATATGAATAATAGGTTCCAGCCTGGTCAAAAGTCCATATTTTAGTGGAAGTTTGTACATTTTGAGCACAATATGAGATGTTCTGTACGACTGAACCTCAATTTCCGATCTTATTTGGTTTTGACCGGGGTTCATAAACCGAGAAGTTCGTATAGTGAAGCAGAGTTACCCATAAGAAAAAAGATAAGAAAAAATTATATATATATATATATATATATATATATATATATATATATATATATATATATATATATATATATATATCAGTGTTTCCCACACATTCATTTATTTGTGGCGGCCCGCCACGAAAGAATTATGTCCGCCACAAATGGATTTTTCGGCTTTTGACTCGCTCGACCGCTCATAAAAGCAATGGGACTGTCTGTGAATGTTGCTTGTAGTTACACCTCCGGTGCAGTAGGTGGCGGTATGCATTGTAACTCCGCCAAAAGCACTTAATTCACCTGGTGGGCCAGAAGAAGAAGAAGAAGAGGGACGGACGGACGGACGGACGGGACCAAAATACTCGCCGACTACTTTTCATAATGATGGCGCTTCCTACGTTTCTACCTCAAACGTCCAAAAGCTGCTGAAAGCCTTGATCCAGGATGCCATGGGGAAAAAAACTTAAATGGTGCCTTTTGGCGATAGTTAGCAGCTTGGTGGCTCATAGCCGGCTAACTAACGCTTGCTAGCGTGGTAGCATTGCTTCATTTTTACAGGTGTTATAGGTAGATAGGTTATAGCTGCATCGCTCGCGGCTCGTCATATATTTAATGTTAATCCGCGATTTCACCGAGCGTTTCACTGACGGTTTCGCCTGACGCTGCTTCATTAACACCGCCGCTGTTTGACTCGGTCACCTGTTTTCATACCGACGAGCTAACGTGCCAGGTTATAACCCTGTTGTCAATAAACACACATGGACTGAAGCTAAATTGTCCACTGTCCACTGCAGCATGTGAATGCAATGAAAAGAATAAAATCTGAGCCAACCAGCTGTTAAAATGTTGTCCAGGTTAATGTTTTATTAAAGGCCCTTCATTTCAAGATTTCAACTGTGATTGGGCTTTAAACAGGTGGATGACCTGTTCAGATGGGTGTAACTGCTACTGGTCAAATAATGTGAAATAGCATTTAATTTTACACGTATGCAATGCCATTTAAATGTAATTATAGATAATAATAATAATAATAAATACTGTGTAGTGTTGTAAATAGTCAACGGGAAGGATTCTAGTAAGATATAAGCCATGAGCTCTACACAGCCAGAAAAAAACCTAGGCAGGACAAGTAAAAATATTGGGGCAAGTAGATTTGAGAAGTCGGGCAAGTAGAAAAAAACCTTAACGTTGAACCCTGCATGTGTTGAGCTGCTGGTTAGACGGCACTGTACATAGAGCGCTTCTGCTCGTTAGTAATAAATTCTAATGTTGGATGTTCACTCCTTCACACAGATGAGTATAGAAAAACATTTTCAACGGCCGAAAAGGGCTGGACTTGGAGAGGAGGTAGGCCTACAGTCCGGACCACAGGTGCGACCTGTTCAGCAGGAGGAGGAGGAGGAGGTTGACTGACTGTGGCAGGACACCTCTGCCTCTGTTTCACTTCATGTTGCTGGTAAATAATATGGTTGTAGTAGTAGGCTAAAGTTAAATTATTTAGTATTCACTAATTAAAGGGGCAGAGCTTTTAAGAGACATTTTAGCTTTTATATTTTATAAGATATATTTTTTGTAAGAACCACAATTAATAAATATATTTCAGTGAATCACTAATTGTTCAAATCTGTATATAAATATGTACATAAAATGTTGTAATTATATTCCAACTCCGCGTTCTTCTTGGTCATCGCCGCTGCCGAAAATAAAAGAGCTATGGTTGAAAACAACAAAAGAAGCAATCACATTCCTAAATATAAACATCCCAATGACACTGCAAACGTGTATTCTTGGTGATCTACATCAATTTATTAACGTGTCATCAAAGAGTAAAAATGCATTTCTTTCAATATGCATCGTAACAAAAATGGTAATATTACAAACATGGATAGATGTTGATAGTCCAACTCTTACTGACTGGTATACACAAACTATGGACATGATATCAGTAGAAAAAACTGCATTTAGTTTAGATAATAATGAGTCATATATTGGAATATGGGATCCATTATTTAAATGTGTTTTAACTATTACAATATGACTTCCTTTATCTTTGTGGAAAATATTGGACACTGTATTGTCAAGCTTATGAGATGTGATGTAAGTGTACATTATTGTTCATTTTTTTAAATGTTTTTATTTTTTTTATAAATGGCTGTGATAATGTAATTGAGGGATTTCTAATCACTGCTATGTTGGAATTCTTATTAATATTGATACTGTTGTTGATATTATTAATTTTTGTTTGACTACTTTTGGATTGTTTTGTGTCATGTTTGTGTGTCCTCTCACTTGCTCCGTGGATTTCTATTCTGAATGTTGCTGGGCCGGGTTTGGTTTTGGAATTGGAATTGTATTATTGTGGTATTATTGTGTATTATTTTGTTGGATTGATTATTTTAAAAATATATATACCGGTATATACAAATAATAATAAGCCCTCAAAGTGAGTGCTATGACACATGTATCTTTTTTTTTAAAGGGTAAAAAAGTGTTTAACATATATGTCTCTTGTTTTAGTTATTAGTAGCATCAACATACAATATATCATTTTCCCAAAAATAATTTCAGTTCAACATAAGCATGGGTTAAAAATGTTTTCTTTCCACTCTCCCATCTACTCTTCTACTTCCGCTTTTACGAAAAGCTGAATCGTGCAGAATTTGGGTTGCTATTTTGGTTTACAGACTATTCCTAGTCTTGCACCCATCACTGCTAATCATGCTTTCACTCCCTCTCTTGTCAATAATGCCTGTTTGCAATGCTCAAGTCTGGGTATCAACATTAAAGATTGTTGATACCTCTTTCCAGCAACTTTGTGATAAATGTTCACTCCCTAATGAACACTTTTTTTTTTAGATATCTACAGATCCATAGTTTTGTTCGTAATACTTTTCCGAGGTTTCCAAACTTACCGACTGACACAGTTTTAGATGGTCTTTTTGACACCACTTCCAACTTTAGAAGGATCAAATACTCGTATTTACAATAACATTTTTCATTTACGCTCTGAGTCTCTGAATTCAAATAAGTCACTTTGGGAGGGTGACTCCGGAGTAGAATTTTAAGTAGAGTTAATAAGTCTTCTATTTGTGCTAGACCAGGCCTCATCCAATGCAAGCTAATAGATCGTACTTATTATAACAAGGTCCAGCTGGCTAAGATGTATGACGGAATATCAATATTGTGTGATCGGTGTCAACAGTCTAACGTATCATATGTTATGGCTTTGGACTGAAATTTGTATATTTTGTCTTTGGTAATTGACGAAAAGATCGAACCGAATCCTCCACGTGGACCTCAGCCATCTTCTCTTACCAAATCCCAAAAGAACCTTTTAGCATTCACTACTTTCTTGGCTAGAAGACTCATTGTGTTAAATTGGAGAAAATGATGCTGACATTGAATGGTTGTTCTGTTAAGTTTCAGGAAGTATGGGGTGGGGGGGTGGGGTGGGGGGGGGGGTGGGGGGTGGGGGGGGGGGTTTCCTAATATATGTAAAAAGAGACTGATCTCAAAACTAACCCTGATTGAAAAGTAATTGAAAGGTAGGTAATTGATGAGCCTTTTGTCTGCTTTTGTGTATTGCTGCACCGTGTTGGGGACATTCAGGACTCAGTGCAGTTGTCTGTGGCTTCATGTCAATATTTGCCTGTACTTATTTGACTCATGCGTGTTTTTTTCCTTTTTCTCAAGCTCATCTGCACTATTGTTATAACATATACTGCAAATGTGTTTGTCACACGTCAACTGGCTTCTTTGGAAGTCATGCACTGTACAGTACAGTGTGCGTGAAAGAAAGTTCCTCAAATTATAAACTAGACTTTTCTGCCCTCTGCTGGACATGACAATGGCCTACAGAAGGGATTTTTTCTATGAACTTGCCATTTTCTTGAAATCCAGATTTAAATAATTGTTATATATTTAAAACTTAATCAGAAACACTTGAAAATATACTTCTTAACATATTCTAATTCGAACAACAATTTTTAAAGCTCCTTTAAAATCAATGCCTTTTTGAGACTTTGTGTCAGTACCAGTTGGACACATGTTGTCTTGCTTTTGGATAGAAAGTGTGCACAAACCTTTGACTGGCACTGCATTTATATTTTGCATACTTCACAAAATGTCAGTGCAGCCATTGAAAAAGTCTTAATCTGATTACTCAAAGGGACAATGCAGACTAATTTTGATTACTTATAATAAGACTTAGACTTAGAGACTTAGACGTAGACTTCCTTTATTGTCATTCAAATTTGAACTTTACAGTACAGATAAGAATATTTTGTTGCATTAGCTCGTTGCAGTGCAGGATAAAAGAGCAATAAGGTGCAGATATAAATACATTTACTGTACAGATAAATATATTGTACTTTTGCATATGCATCCATGTTTACGGATGTATTTATATTGTCTTTATATTCCAGCCAGTTAATCTGTTTTTTGGGGGAATTCAAGGGATTATTATGATGCGTTCAAGAGTCTTATGGCCCGAGGGAAAAAGCTGTTACAGAACCTGGAGGTTCTGCTACGGAGGCTGCGGAACCTCTTTCCAGAGTCCAGCAGTGAAAACAGTCCTTGGTGGGGGTGGGAGGAGTCTCTACATATTTTCTGAGCCCTGGTCAGGCAGCAGCTTTTTGCGATCTCCCGGATAGGAGGAAGAGGAGTCCTGATGAACTTTTCCGCCGTCCTCACCACTCTCTGCAGAGACTTCCAGTCTGAGGCACTGCAGGCTCCAGTCCAGACAGAGATGCAGTAACTGTCCTGTGTTTTAATGTTCGTTATTTCTTCATTTCCTAAACTGTACACCCGGTGACTTTGACTTTGACTTTTTCATGGTTTGGTTGATACATTGTGGCCAGTGTTGACGCCTCAAATACTATAGGTCGAAAGCTATCACAGCAATCAGAGTCGAAGGCTAAGTCAACTCAGATTTACTCACTATTTTTTCCATTTTGTCATTTACATATTTATAGTGAAATAAAATATGTCTCAGACTTTTGGCCTGCAAATAAGGTTTCCAACCATCCCTTGAAAAACGAAATTGTGCCATATATAGAAACGTTGTCTGGTGTTTCAGTGAGACTCAACAGTAGTCTGTAAAATATGTCATTAGATTCCACTGACAACAGTTCTTAACAGCTTACCACAGACCAATTAAAAAAACAATTTATGGCAGCTTGTCTGATCGCTCGCCAATCAAGCTCACCAACGTTCGACTTTTCCTGGCATCCTTTTTCCCCTTTGCCTTGACTGCTAGTCCGATGGTGCGTTCCATTAAGACCCGGTCTACATTAAGCCGGATAACTCATTAAAATAATAATTATTTAGCCTAAGCCCCGTTTCGGCCACACTAAATCATCGATTAAGGTTCCCCTCCTTGGATAATTTTTACACGGGAAAGTGCGCCGTGTATTTCTTGAATTTCCGGCTCTTAGCTTTGTATGGACTCATTGATCGCTTACAAACTGAGTTCGGAGAGGAAGTGACGCCAGAAAGATTGCGCCCCACACAGGAAGTGACAGTCTTGGCTGAGAATGACGTCACAGCCAGGCTATGAGCGTTCCAGTTACGAGGTCGGAAATCAAGATGGCCCCATCCATTAATGCTAGTCTTGCCTTATCTGAATATAAACAACTTATTTGAAAATATGCACTATTTCTGCACCCTTCAAACACAGTGGAGGAAGAAGAAACACAGACGCTAGCGATGTAGGACGTATACCACATGAAAAATGTTTTATTTACACCACAGTAACGTTACTGTATATAAACGCCCATCCATTGTACATGGCTGATTTAGTGCGACAAAAACTAATCAGAAGTGTTAATAACGTATATCATAGAAGCTAGTATCATTGTTTACATTCAGAGCAGCCCTATTTGAAGCCAACGTTGGGGTGGTGAGACTGCTCCGACTTTCCGAGTAGGAAATCCGACCTCGAGGGGCGTTCCATCTGAAACTTCCGACTAGGAACTCGGAACCATTAGTGTACCATAGCATGGCAAGCTAGCGATCAAGAGTTATCCAACTAGCTTTGTCACGACAGGGGGGTCGCAGCTTACTGCGGGGTTCGTTCCCCCGGGATGCAGACGGACCACTCCGGACAAGGCGTGCAGGTAGGAACATGATTTAATCTTCAAAATTAAACACGTACCAAAATCAGAAAACAAGCAGAAGGAACAACGTGCCGAACGCACGGGAAGCTAAGGCTACCACTTAGCACAGGAAGCATAGACTAGGAGACAAGAAATACTAACGTAACAGGTTGCGTGTAGCAAACAATGAAGCCAGACTGAGCGTGGCGAGAAAGGTGAATAAATAGCTCTTTGATTAGTGGTCGACAACAGGTGAGCGTGCCGGACCACTAACCAGAGGGAGGTGAACCCAATTAATCCCCATGGAAACTAAAACAAACCCAGAGGTGCACAAACAGGAACTAAGGGAGTCCAAAACTAACAGAAAATAACAAAACATAATCCGGGCCACGGATCATGACAAGCTTAGACTTAGACTTCCTTTTTATTGTCATTCAAATTTGAACTTTACAGCACAGATAAGAACGAAATTTCGTTACATAAGCTCATGGTAGTGCAGGATAAAAAAGCAATACGGTGCATATATAAATAAATAAATATATATAAATAATATATAAATATATATATAAAGTAAATGAATGTATATAAATATATATATAAATAAATAAATAGATTACTGTACAGATAAATATAGTGCACTTTTTCACATGCGTCCACGTTTATGGATGTATGTTATATTGTCTTTTTTATTCCAGCGAGTTAATCCATTTTGGGGGGAGTTGAGGGGATAATTTAATTATGATGCGTTCAAGAGTCTTACGGCCTGAGGGAAGAAGCTGTTACAGAACCTGGAGGTTCTGCTTCGGAGGCTGCGGAACCTCTTTCTAGAGTCCAGCAGTGAAAACAGTCCTTGGTGGGGGTGGGAGGAGTCTTTGCAGATTTTCTGAGCCCTGGTCTGGCCTGGCTTTTTGCGATCTCCTGGATAGGAGGAAGAGGAGTCCTGATGATCTTTTCCGCCGTCCTCACCACTCTCTGGAGAGACTTCCAGTCTGAGGCATTGCAGGCTCCAGTCCAGACAGAGATGCTGTTAGTCAGCAGGCTCTCTATAGTGCCTCTGTAGAATGTGCTGAGAATGGGGGAAGGGAGCTGTGCTCTTTTCATCCGACGCAAAAAGTGCATGCGCTGCTGAGCTCTTTTTACAAGAGCTTTATGGTTTTCGAACTCAGAATGTGACCTTTTAGCACAGTGATTCCCCATCCTCTTTAGCTATGCTAGATAGTCCCTCAAAAGATACCTGAGAAAAAAAATCTTCAAACGCGGAGTGAAAAATTAAAGACATAGTGAAAAAGAAAAACACTGGGAGCGGGGCTAAAAAAACTGTGCCGTCTGGTCCCTAATAAATTGGCCGGAACGTACTGTTATGTGCGGTGCGGAAGGAGACGGCACTGAGACAGAAGCGTCGCTTAGCCTTGGGCGTGTTTATTACAATAAAAGGAATGACGTGTGCAAGTAACCCAAATATGTATAGTGTGACTTTGTGTTGAGTTTAGCTGTGTTACTAGCAGTGTTGGGACTAACGCGTTACTAAGTAACGCGTTACTGTAACGCCGTTAGTTTCGGCGGTAACTAGTAATCTAACGCGTTATTTTTTTATATCCAGTAACTCAGTTACCGTTACTACATGATGCGTTACTGCGTTATTTTTTAATGTAGTATCGGCTAGAAACAGAAGAAGTGTCGTCCTTCTGTCTCACAAGGAAAAGAAAAGGCGTGCTTTCCTCGACCGAGGAGCGGAGCGCAGGGGAGACGTTCCTCCAGGGCCTATGTACTTCGGGGCTAACACCCTTCACTTTACCCGGCAGTGGGTCTTTACAGCTCCGGACTCGAGGGTGAATGACGAGGCCGGCGGTTTGTTGCAATTTTGTGACTTTATTGGTGTCTTGCACGCAGCCATCCACCAAGCTAGAGCACCTGCACGTACTCACTGTTGCGCTCCCTCACCTTTCTCGCCCACTCACTCACTGACGTCACTCACCTCACATGCTGTGATTTCTTAAAGGGCCACACACACACACACACACACACACACACACACACACGCTACTCTCATAACAACTAAAAAGACATCATGGCGAAGCCAGAAGTCGAGTTACATGGAGACATTGTCACTACTTTTCTTTTGTCGAGCACAAAGAAAATAACATTTTAGTTAAATGTAAGTTGTGTCTTGGATCAAAGATCCCATCTACTTGAATTTAAAGTGTCAATGATTGTCACACACACACTAGGTGTGGTGAAATTATTCTCTGCATTTGACCCATCACCCTTGATCACCCCCTGGGAGGTGAGGGGAGCAGTGAGTAGCAACAGTGACCGCACCCGGGAATACTGCCCAAAACAGCAATTCAAATCTGCTGAAACAGCTACATAAATGTAAATGGGTTATACTTGTATAGCTTTTCTACCTTTTTCAGGAACTCAAAGCGCTTTGACACTATTTCCACATTCACCCATTCACACACACATTCACACACTGATGGAGGGAGCTGCCATGCAAGGCACTAACCAGGACCCATCAGGAGCAAGGTTGAAGTGTCTTGCTCAAGGACACAACGGACGTGACTAGGATGGTAGAAGGTGGGGATTGAACCAGTAACCCTCAGATTGCTGGCACGGCCACTCTCCCAACTTCGCCACGCCACATAAGCAACATGCTTTGACGAAGCTAGTAAAGAGAGACACAGACTCCGATGCCACTTCACCTCCACCTAAGGATTTTAACGGAGGCAATGCTAGCCAGGACAACATTGATAGAGCCATTGCAGCGTATGTGCTAGAAGACATGCAGGCTATTTCTACAGTGGAGTCACCCGTTTTCTGGCAGCTAAATAGCATGATACCGGCATCAAACAACAAATGGCACAGAAAACATGTTCCAAGTACCTGGACAGTGAGTACATAAACATGGAAAGCGAGCTAAAGAAAACACTCCAAACTCTGCCTCTGCTCATCATTGAAGGTACACACTGTCAATTCTCTTATATACTATTTCATTCTAGACTTCTAGAGTGTTTGATTATCACATCACTCTAAATGTATAGACTATAAAGTTCACAAACATAAAGAGGGATGCTAGTGGGCCAGGCCAATCTTTCATTTTCTCTAAACTAAAACTGGGGAAATGTGTAGTCTTCTGGGCTTCACTACAGTGTTGATCTCCTGAATACATGATTTTATTTCACAATTCCTTGAGAGAAAAAAAATGCCTGATTAGGCTTTGTGTATGTCATGTGTGCCTTCCTTGGGTGAAGCCAGCTTTACATCTATGTTGTTATTATGCGGTTTGTTACTTATGTATGTTATGTTGCAGCTATTTCAAATAGTTTTGTCAATTTGTTGTGGCCTGAAATAAATTGGCCCTTTGAAACATATCTTTGTCTTTGTGTGTTGTATGTAGACCACATTGCTTAGCAGAGTTGAGTGATGCAAATGCATGTCAAGTTGATCAACACATTGTATTATTCTCCAGTGCAATAACAGTACTGAAACGAAGGCTAAAAGGGCATTAATGGGAGCCTTAAAAAAAAGGAGAAAAAAATAAGTAACTAAATAGTTACTTTTCACAGTAACGCATTACTTTTTGGTGTAAGTAACTGAGTTAGTAACTGAGTTACTTTTGAAATAAAGTAACTAGTAACTGTAACTAGTTACTGGTTTTCAGTAACTAACCCAACACTGGTTACTAGTTGTTGAAGGGTCTGGACCGGTCCCCTTCAAGGTTTCTCATTGTATTCCATTGGGTTGAGTTTTTTCTTGCCCTGATGTGAGATCTGAGCCGAGGATGTTGTTGTGGCTTGTGCAGCCCTTTGAGACACTTGTGATTTAGGGCTATATAAATAAACTTTGAAAATAGCCCCATGAGAATAGTAAATATTTTACACTGTCTCTTAAAATAATCGAAATTGAGGAATCGAAACAAGAAACCGAAAATCGGAACCAGAACGTCCAAATCCAAATGATGCCGAACCCTATTAATGACTTAAAAATGCACTTTTTGATTGGCAGTGTATGTTTGAGGGTCCAATTCCCTAAAATGTTCTAATTATGTAAAAAACATCAATATAAGTTCAAGTTTCTTGTAATTATTATGGCTTTTTTTTTAACCAATAGCTTACTCAACCCTGTGGTTAAATATGTATTAGTTTACTGCGTGTTTGCGTCATCTGGTTAATTTTATTGCTCAATGTTCCGGAACTGGCAAGAATGAGACCGATGCCGGAAATGCGGCACTCATACGTCAAAATAAAATATCATCAAGCGTCAAAACGAAACACAATTAAAAGTAAACTATTTACACGGGTAAAAAATAACGCATTTGTTTGTTATATGAAGATAATCCAGTGTTTAATGACCATGTCGTTTAAATACCTCGAAAAAATGGCGGTATTAGACGTGTATTTTGAAATATTGAGACGGAAGTGGAAAACTTTGAACGCGCTTGAGTCTTGCCAAGATTACTAGCAACAACGAAGCGAGTGTTGTGTGGACTGCAGCCATTACTGTCAGCGGCCGTTTACTTTGTACTCGTTTGAGAGATTGTTAGAAACTCTGTTATTCACTGTCTGAAGTCATCAAGACAGGGTTTTACGTTTCTTGGCCGGCTTGCTATTCACAGAATGGACCCAGCGAGCCGATACCAAGTGGTAAGTATCAACACTGTACGGCAGTTGGCCTACCTTACAAGTCACAGCTAACTAACAATGTCCTGTCTACCATTTTACTTTTTAATACAATTACTTGTTATATTTGTTATGGTTGCCTCCATTCGAAAGTCGGTAAGTTTCTTGAATTTTATTAGGCAAACTCACGACGACGTCTCATGTACTTCCGCATATGCTAAGCTAACGTTAGCAACTATTTGCGTCACTAGCATTATCACTGTTTTATGCCGAACGTATGTAAAATGTGAACATATTATTATAAAGAATATCGAATGCCATACGCTTACAATCAAAACAAATAAAATGTTGTTCAAATTGGTATCAGCAAAACCGACTGGGTATTTACTTTGTATCGGATCGATACCAACATTTCCAGTATCGCCCTAGACATGTCACTGTAAAGGGCAAAGATTATTGAGCAATGCTCCCAGGTTTATCAAAATGCAGCAAAGGCACGACCTGAAACATAAACAGCAACGGTGCACGGTTGATATGTGACATTAATGGTGTATTTTTAACAAACATAGTAATATATTTACTAATTTCTCTTCAACAAAACAGATACTTGCACATTTCGAGCACTTCCGGCAAGCTCACGTGATGTTTTTAGGTATATGTTTTCTCAGGCGTAGGCTTGTAACTATGCTGCGAGGGTTTGTTATGTAATAATGGATGCACTTTCATTCATAAGCAAATGTAGTCTCAGTGCATCTGATTGTCCGTCTGTAGGTGATTAGTCGTCCCTCGTTTATCATTTGTCAATCTAAAATATCAAAAGTTGCATATTACTTACACTTAAAAAGTCTCCATGGTGGAAGCATATTAAATAGTGTCCAGTAGTGATGGGTTGATGAGGCGTCATGAAGCGTTTCGACACATTGCAAAACTGTATTGATACTGTGTCGATAGTGTGTCACTAAATACTGACATCTGCTGGACATTAAAAATCCCTACAGGCAACCTATGGACCGACTCAACTGACACTGATTTTATGATCTAGTATATACAATAATATAAACCAAGTCATTGTATTTCATTTAGGATTATTTCATAACTTCATTTAAATAAAAATATATTTTTTATATTTTTTAGATGCAGTCAATAAATAATGTGAACATGTATTATAACATGGAAATCTAAGAGAACGTGTTGTGAATGAGGATGCTTGTGGACTGGGAAATTATTATTATATTTTTTTAAACATTTTTATTAAAAAAAAACAGTTTTTCCAACGTATTCAATTTTAGACGCTTTCTCTTCTTAGTTATTATTTCTCCGGCTGTAGAAAAGACCCGCTCACAGGACACAGAGGAGGCGTCAGTGCGACACAGTTCGCGTATCAGTCTCGTGACCAAAACAGCTCATGATCGGTCACGTGACTTTCTAAAAGCGGTACGCGCACCGACACAGGGTTTTGCTCTAAGAGCTCGACGCATGCGCCGATGCATCGGTGTTGCCGGACCCATCACTAGTGTCCAGTAACTAACGTGTCCGCATCATTCCCTAAATCATGAGCTTAACTTGATCAGTGTTGGTGCTAGGAATTTTCAATATGGGGAACCCCATCAAGTCATAAAAATGGGGTGCCACAGTACATTTCTGGGGTCCCACTTTTTTGTAACCATTTTGAAAACAAATGATAAATGTATTTATTATTCTGTTGTATCTCGCTGTCATAAAGGTTACGGGGCAGCATGGCGTAGTGGGTAGAGCAACCGTACCAGAAACCTGAGGGTTGCAGGTTCGCTCCCCGCCTCTTACCATCCAAAAATCGCTGCCGTTGTGTCCTTGGGCGGGACACTTCACCCTTTGCCCCCGGTGCCACTCACACCGGTGAATTGAATGATGAATGATAGGTGGTGGTCGGAGGGGCCGTTGGCGCAAATTGCAGCCACGCTTCCGTCAGTCTACCCCAGGGCAGCTGTGGCTATGAAAGTAGCTTACCACCACCAGGTGTGAATGAATGATGGGTTCTACATGTAAAGCGACTTTGGGTACTTAGAAAAGCGCTATATAAATCCCAGTTAAGTAAGTAAGTTAATTCATCAAAAAAGATAACACAAAAGAAAACACATTTTTATGCATATGTTAATTTATTCAGTTATAAACATTCATTCACTTTCTTCTTTCCTCCATGGATCTAAACTTAACCGCTGCCGGTATTTTTTTCAATATTTTTTATTTAATAAGCTGTAGATGTGGGCAGCACGGTGGTAGAGGGGTTAGTGCATCTGCCTCACAATACGAAGGTCCTGAGTAGTCTTGGGTTCAATCCCGGGCTCAGGATCTTTCTGTGTGGAGTTTGCATGTTCTCCCCGTGACTGCGTGGGTTCCCTCCGGGTACTCCGGCTTCCTCCCACCTCCAAAGACATGCACCTGGGGATAGGTTGATTGGCAACACTAAATTGGCCCTAATGTGTGGATGTGAGTGTGAATGTTGTCTGTCTATCTGTGTTGGCACTGCGATGAGTTGGCGACTTGTCCAGGGTGTACCCCGCCTTCCGCCCCAATTGTAGCTGAGATAGGCTCCAGCGGCCCCCGCGACCTCAAAGGGAATAAGCGGTAGAAAATGGATGGATGGAAGTTGTAGGTGTATTTATTTCAGTATAAAAGTGTAAAACGTTCTTTGCTTCAGTCATGAAATGATGATAATGGTGTGCCAGGGCATACAAGCATCTGACAAATGTAATTGATTATTCTCACCTATATGTAGATCATCAGTCCTTTAAAAACTGCCACATCTACACTTTAATGGCAAATAATGCCAACAAACTTTGAATTTTGCAAGTTAGTTTCAATGTCATTTAATACAGTGGCACTCAAAGCCTCTAGCATTTCATTTCTGGCTTCGTGATGGCTATAGGCTGTGTGTTCCCCTTTAAGAATGGCGGTATGTGGGGTGAGTGACTGTGTAAGTGAGTGGGCAAGTTAGGAGAGGGAGCGCTAGCATGTTCAGAAGTGTTACTAGCATGGTGGATGTCCACTTTGCTTTGTGGAAAACATCAATAAAGAGTTGTAACAAATCGACGGCCTCGTCATTCCGACCAAACAGCGGAACTGTAGGGACCCACTGCCAGGTAAAGTGGAGGGTGTTACCCCCGACAATACATCGGCCCTGGAGGGAACGTCTCCCCTGTGCTCTTCGACCACGGTCTGGGAGCCGACAGGCAAGATGTAACATGATGTTGGTGAGGCTGGATCGTTGAAAATCAGTGCACCCGGTCGTAAAGGTGTTCTTTTTCTTAGCCCGTTTACATGGCGTGCAAAACATCTTACCATCTTCATAAGTGAGCCATTTGCTGAAAAGTGGCTTCGCTTCTTGGGTTTATTGCTCGCCATGACGGGAACAATAACACGTGGGAGTCCTAATACCGGAAATGCAGTATTTGTGATTGATAAAACTTTCGGCGAATCAAAATTTAAGAAATTCTACCGGAAAGTTCATTACTTTGAAGTCGACCAATAAAAACGCAATAAACGGGGAAAGTAATTTGACTCACCAAATATTAAAAAAAAACAGTTTTAACACAGAGAAAGCAGGGTCAGTAAAAAAATAAAATTTCGTCCCTAGGGATGCGCGGACTTCTGAAAATGCGCGTCCTTTCTGATTTCATGTGTGTAAACAGACACAACAAGTGCGTTAATGCCAACACTGTTAATAATAATAATAATAATAAATGTTATTTATAAGGCGCCTTTCTGGGCACTCAAGGACACCGATGTGTGTTGATGAATTATTGTGGCCACTGGGTGTGTCTAAAAAAACCCCATTATTACTCCACTCCCAACTTAAAGGCGGCATAATCAATTAGAGATATAGCAATCCGAGTAAACTGTTACCGTCAAATTGTTTCCCTTGTGGAGAAGAGTATTCTTTCGATCTTGAGTTAATTTGCGTATTTTCTTACTAAATACATTAAACTTTCCAGTTTGACAGAATAAAAATACATGTACTGCAAGCAAATTCATATCTTTGAAACTTGATCTTTGGCCATGTCCACATGGAGAGTTTCAAAAACACATATTTGGGGTTAAAACGATCTCCAGCCACACATGTGTAGTTTCACCAGCTGTCATGCACACTTTGTCCAATCAGAAGCCTGGAAAAAGCAGCAATACTGACTTGGTGGCATTACACCTTTTGTTAATATAATGTTTATTTTGATACACTAGATGTACAATGAAATGTACATTATCTTTAAAACCAGCATGCACTTACACAGAGTCCTGAGAACATTGTGAATCTTCTTTTTTTTTTTTGTGTGTGTGTGTTAAAAGCGCGACACCAGACACTCCTAGAATAAAAACATGTTTAGCAACATGGTGATATATTACATGTGCAGTGAAGTGTACATTATTTCTAACATCAGCATGCACTAATGAGCCGAGAAAACCTTTTTGCATATGTTTAAGTGCCTAAAGTGCATGCTGCAAAACTCGTGGAATTATAAAGCATTTATTCATAGATAGTGATATCTTACATGTGCAATGAAGTGTATATTGTCTTAAACATCAGTACACACTAACAAGGAGAATGTGACATGTTTTTTTGTTGTTGTACGGTCGCTTTTTACGCGCGTGCTTGGTTGCCCCTGGTTCAACACAAAAATGAAGCAAAACACGCAAGTTAACTTCATGATCTGTCGTTAAATAAGGACTAAAAACATGAGATAATGTTGCATCTTTCTTATGACACAAAGCACAAAGTCAATGTTGAGTGAAAATAGCAGCATATTTATGTTCAAACATACAGTACGTCCTCTTATTTGGTTTAAAGGCAGCAAGGCAGTGTTGTTGAGCTTTGGTAACGACAGTGCACAACTGTGTCATCATCAGAGGAGTACAAGTCTCTGTTTGTGCCATGTGCACGCATACGCTAAGCGGAGCGCTTTGGAACTCTACACTTGGGCCAGCGTTTGCAAAAGCCTGCGTTTTTAAGGACAAGAGTATGCAGATGAGGCCTAAATTCAGATATAAATATGCGTTTATTAAGTATCCGTGTTCGTGTGGACAAGGCCTAATATTGCATCCCAAACATTTTTTTGGTTAAAATCAAAATAAGTACTTAAATATCGTCTTGACTCATGATTTTAAAGCAAGTTATCCATCAAATTGTACACTGTAAAATGGTTTGTCTTGGAAGACGTTTCGCAGCTCATCCGAATAGGCTTCATCAGTTCGTGCTCATAGACTTAGATTAGTCAGATCTATTTCAGTGGCTGGTGCCAAAACCCCAAAAATGTATACTCCTAGCCTGGGCAAGGATGGTTTCGCCCTCTCTACCCGGATGAGTGGCAAAACGTCTTCTAAGACAAACTAAACAGTCCAGTTGCGATCGATTGAATGCCCTGAGATGACCTGGATGAATGAGAACCTTCACAGACATGCACTGTAAAATTATAAGAAAAAACTGGTAGCTCAGTCACCAAATTTTACCGTAAATAAAAACAAAACTGTGTTATTGTTTTTCCATTTACCATAAAACATACATACATTTTACAGCAAAAACTGTGGTACCGTTTTTCCAATTTAATTTATATGCTGTAAACAAACATACATTTTACAGTGAAATTTTGGCACCGGAGATGTCAGGTTTTTTTTTTACTGTAAAATCTACCGTTTTTATTACAATGTACATAAAAAACAATTAATAAATAATTGCAATTATTGGACACGCTAACAACCAATTACGTAACAGTATTCACTGAGCAATCAATCAATCAATCAATCAATGTTTAGTTATATAGCCCTAAATCACAAGTGTCTCAAAGGGCTGCACAAGCCACAACGACATCCTCGGTACAGAGCCCACATAAGGGCAAGGAAAAACTCACCCCAGTGGGACGTCGATGTGAATGACTATGAAAAACCTTGGAGAGGACCGCATATGTGGGTCACCCATCCCCCCCTCTAGGGGAGACCGAATGCAATGGATGTCGAGTGGGTCTGACATAATATTGTGAGAGTCCAGTCCATAGTTGATCCAACATAATAGTAAGAGTCCAGTCCATAGTGGGGTCAGCAGGAAGCCATACCGAGCGGAGACGGGTCAGCAGCGCAGAGATGTTCACAACCGATACACAGGCGAGCGGTCCACCCCGGCCGACTCTGGACAGCCAGCACTTCATCCATGCCCACCGGACATGTGTGTCTCCCCCTCCACAAGGGATAGGGGGGAGCAGAGGAGAAAGGAAAAGAAACGGCAGATCAACTGGTTTAAAAAAGGGGGCTATTTAAAGGCTAGAGTATACAAATTAGTTTTAAGATGGGACTTAAATGCTTCTACTGAGGTAGCATCTCTAACTGTTACCGGGAGGGCATTCCAGAGTACTGGAGCCTGAATAGAAAACGCTCTATAGCCCGCAGACTTTTTTTGGGCTCTGGGAATCACTAATAAGCCAGAGTTCTTTGAACGCAGATTTCTTGCCGGGACATATGGTACAATACAATCGGCAAGATAGGATGGAGTTAGACCGTGTAGTATTTTATACGTAAGTAGTAAAACCTTAAAGTCACATCTTAAGTACACAGGAAGTCAGTGCAGGTGAGCCAGTATAGGCGTAATATGATCAAACTTTCTTGTTCTTGTCAAAAGTCTAGCAGCCACATTTTGTACCAACTGTAATCTTTTAATGCTAGACATAGGGAGACCCGAAAATAATACGTTACAGTAATCGAGACGAGACGTAACGAACGCATGAATAATGATCTCAGCGTCGCTAGTGGATAAAATAGAACACATTTTAGCGATATTACGGAGATGAAAGAAGGCCGTTTCAGTAACACTCTTAATGTGTGACTCAAACGAGAGAGTTGGGTCGAAGATAATACCCAGATTCTTTACCGAGTCGCCTTGTGTAATTGTTTGGTTGTCAAATGTTAAGGTGGTATTATTTAATAAATGTTGGTGTCTAGCAGGACCGATAATCAGCATTTCCGTTTTCTTGGCGTTGAGTTGCAAGAAGTTAGAGGACATCCATTGTTTAATTTCATTCAGACACGCCTCCAGCTGACTACAATCCGGCGTTTTGGTCAGCTTTAGGGGCATGTAGAGTTGGGTGTCATCAGCATAACGGTGAAAGCTACCACTGTATTTGCGTATGATGTCGCCTAGCGGCAGCATGTAATAACTAAGAGTACAGGGCCAAGAACCGAACCCTGAGGAACTCCGCACGTTACCTTAACATAGTCCGAGGTCACATTATTATAGGAGACGCACTGCATCCTGTCAGTAAGATAATAGTTACACCACGACAAGGCTAAGTCTGACATACCAATACGTGTTTTGATACGCTCTAATAAAATATTATGATCGACGGTATCGAAAGCAGCGCTAAGATCAAGAAGCAGCAACATAGATGACTCATCAGAATACATTGTTAGCAGTAGATCATTAGTCATTTTTGCGAGGGCTGTCTCCGGAGAGTGATTTGCCCTGAAACCGGATTGAAAAGGTTCACAGAGATTGTTAGACACTAAGTGTTCATTTAGCTGCTGTGCAACAATTTTTTCAAGGATTTTCGAAATAAACGGAAGGTGGGACACCGGCCGGTAGTTTACCATGAGGTCAGGATCAAGGTTATGTCTTTTGAGCAGAGGATGAATAACCGCTTTCTTGAATGCTAGGGGAACAGTGCCAGAGGAAAGTGATACGTTTATAATATTTAGCACTGATGGACCTAATAATACAAAAAGCTCCTTGATAAGTTTCCCAGGAAGTGGGTCAAGTAAACATGTTGTGGGAGGTATCGACTACCAAGAGTTTGGTTGCACCGTCTGCTGTGGATTCACTGCATGGAGGGAAGAGAAACATGTAATAATAATATCTTGATATATCAACTCAATAACAGAAACTTGTCTTTTGTTTGATTGGTTTTAAATGCGGACATCCTGACACTTCCAATGTGTCCGTTTTAATTAGTTGCTTCCTCAACTGTGTAGTGTTCAATAGTTTAAACACTACCACCATATAGCCTGCAACTACCTTGAAATCTACTTTAATTATTGTATTACCTTAGCTGCACTCATCCTACCTGGTGACGAGACACTCTTTCCACTGATAAATAGCACCCTTGGTAAGTTGGAAATTGTTTTACTGTATTTTTGGCAGGCTTTAGGTCATAAAAGATATCAATAATTATTGATATCAATCAATACAAAAAATGTACATCGTGATAGTTTTCAGCCACATCGCCCAACCTAGGATGTAGTGTAAAACAAAATACACAAATATTGGATTATTTTGTCAAAATACTCTTAGTCATCTTCAGATGGGACATTCAACAGGTTCTTGGATTGGGTCTGACCAGGAGACGGTAGGCGTTATAGGTAGGGATGATGTTTGATAAGAAATTTTCGAGCCTATTATCGAATCCTCTTATCGAACCGATTCCTTATCTATTCTCTTATCGAGTACAGATAGGTTGTTGTATGTGGAAAAAAAACACAATATTTGGTTTAACAAAAGCTCACTTTAATTATATAAGAAAAAAATAACATCTAATAAATAAATAAATATTGACTGTTACCCCCCTAAAAAATAAAATAAAATAAATAAATATTGACTGTTGTTACCCAAGGTATATTAAGTGGGATTTTTAAGAAAAACAAATATATACAGTAACACAAAAACAACCTGTCTCTGTGATCACTATAGGTGTATAAATAATACTATAGTGTTAAATAAAATCAGTCCCTTGGGCACAAAAGTGAAAATAATACAGCTCTCCAAAAAGTGCACTTCTGCTGCTATTTGACATAACTGTTTGTTATGATGCTTTGACATTTTTTGCACTTTATTTCTTTATTGAAAGAAAATTCTAAGAAGAGAAAAGTTGTTTGCAAATGTGGTTACAATGCTAAAAAATGAAAAGTTAAAGCTCAAAAAATGAATACACTTTATTGAGTTAACATTATTTCTTTATAGAGGGAAAGATGTGATGTTATGAGCTAGGAATATAACAACTACACTACCCAGCATGCAGCGGGAGTGACGAGCATGTGCGGTAGCCCCGAAAAGTGTTGTCATGTCACCACCCGGCAGGTAAGAATGAGGTTATGAGCACGCTGTGAAAGTAAACGTCAAGAACTCAGCCAACACGCCTCGTCTGCATTATTTATAATTAGACAGACAACACATATACAGTGTGATTTTGTTTTGTTTACAAGGAAAGAAAAACAAAAGTTAAAAAAGGGAGATGTCATATATGTATGTGCTGCGGTTGCTTTAAGAATGTTGCGACAGCTGCCGTAAAGGAGGTGCGTTGCTAGCCTGGTTGCTATGTTTCCGGTTGGTCGTAAAAGTGTTCGTCATGTGTTTGTACCCTGCTCAAATCTCTCAGTAAAGTTATTCATTGGATTATACCTTTTTGTTTTGAACTTTATTACACTTTGGAGCGCTTTTTCCGGTCCATTGTTTTTCCTGCTTTCGCTATCTGCGCCTAATGACTGAGCTACGTGACGTCATTTCTTGTGATGTCTCACGGGGCAATTCTGGTCGGGACGGGATTGGTCCCAGGGATTCGAATAAAGAACCAACTCTTTTTCTTTACTATAGTGGTCTCGATAACGGGTACCGGTTCTCAAAAAGGGATTAGAGTCCGAGGACTCGGTTCTTTTCTTATCGAACAACCGGGAAAACCGGTTTCGAGTATCATCCCTAGTTATAGGTGACCAATCAGAAATAAATGTGTTTTAGTCTGCTTTAGCGTTTTGGTAGACTGTGAAGATACACCAACACAGAAGTCATCAGATTATTCATGCAGATGTATTATTTTGTTCATAGCAAGGCTGATGTTATCTTGCTTTACTTTGGTTGCTCGTCACTTGTACATTAAGTCTCATACAAGAAAGGCAAATTACTTTAGTCTGAGTTTCTTTTGAAGATAAATGGCCGTGCATCGCTGCCTTTGTGTCCCTACGATATACAACCAGTGCCAGAGCTTAACGACACCCTTAAGGATTGCGTTTTCATACTAACCCTCTTGTCTTCTCTTCCAGCTGCACAATGAAGACGACTCCTCCGAGACGTCTGTCAGCGAGCAGCCGTCGTGCTCAGCAACACAAGCCGGAACGTCACAGGGCCAAAACCCGGCACAGAGCAGCGTGCCGCCCACCACTCCACCAAATGAGGTTCTAGAAACGGGGGGTGCAGATGCGCCGCCGCCTCCTTACGCCTCCATTGAACTGGGTGCGACCGCAGCAGCTCCCGGTGTGTATCGAACAAACTGCCCTGTGCACCACTTTTTCGTTGAACATGTAAAAATAGCACGTCTTGTGGTTTAAATTCCTCTCGACTGTTTGTAGGTTTTGGCCGCACAATGATCTGAGTAGCCTAACCGTGCCTCCTGTTATTTTTCCACAGAAACCAGTTTCCAAAGTGACTTCCCAGTACCGCCGCCCTACAGCGTGGCCACCTCACTGCCCACGTATGACGAGGCAGAAAAGGCCAAAGCTGCCGCCATGGCCACTTCCACTGTGGAGGTGATGTCACGGGTGAGGAGACACACTGCCATGCATCGATTCTTACTGCTAATGCACATGTGCTTTTAACAAGAACTGCACTTTTTTATATTTGTTTTGTTTTTTTAATGATTATTTCTGCACGTATCACCAACAGGATGATGAATTCCTTCCCAGAGATGATTTCAGCGACACGGATCAGCTGAGAGTTGGGAATGATGGAATCTTTATGCTGGCCTTTTTCAGTAAGTCAAAGACTGCACCTGAACAGTAACAACAAACCAGATTTTACTCTAGTCTATTCAGTTTTTGACTCAATTTCACAACATTATAGTCAAACTAAAATTGCAGTAAATGTAGTCTTAAAATACAAAAGATAAGGCATCTTTAACCAATAGGGCTGTGAATCTTTGGGCACCACACGATTCGATTCTTGGGGGTAACTATTCGATTCAAAACGATTCTCGATTCAAAATTTATTATTTTTAAGAACATTGGGTGTCAGTTTATGATTAACTACATTTCTCCATAAAATACATTACAGCTATGATACATTTCTATATTTCTGAAAAATAAATATGGTTTTGTTTAATAAAATTCTGACCAAACATTTAATAAAGTCAAATACAAATAAGGCAGCAAGAGAAGTATCCCACACTTCTCTTTTCGAAAGTAAATCTGTACAGCAGATATAGGCATGTACATTAACAATATGATAAAAAAAAAAATTCCTGTCAAGTCTACGCAGGGAATTTTGGGGATGTAGTTTACTTACCACACCAACCAGGTTTTCATTTTATAGCGTCACACGTTACGGCACTATTGTGATAATTTTGTTACAGAAATACAGTTGTATTTATAATGCCGTTTCACCCCTACCTTGTAATAGTTACTACTGGATGTGAGTGGTTCTTTAACCTGATTCTAAACACTCCCTTTCTTCGTCCTAAACTCTCTTCACTGTATTTTGTGTCCCTCTAGTGGCCTTCCTGTTCAACTGGATCGGATTCTGTCTGTCCTTCTGTTTGACCAACACCATCGCAGGACGTTACGGTGCCATCTGTGGCTTTGGCCTCTCCCTCATCAAGTGGATTCTCATTGTCAGGGTGTGTGCATGTCTGGAGTGTAATGCGTGTACAAAAGTGTAAATAACATGATTATTTGTCTTTTCAGTTCTCCGACTATTTCACCGGCTACTTCAATGGCCAGTACTGGCTCTGGTGGATCTTCCTGCTGCTTGGTGAGTTCTGCTAATTTACTTTGTTTCACTATTTAAGTATTTTTTGTCATATCTTTTTCACACCTTTTTTAGGATACAATTGTTATTCTAGTATTTTAGTCATCCTGCTGTGTTGAAATATACATTTGACACTGTATTGCACTATTTGTATTTTGTTTTATGTACAGCACTTTGGTCAACTGGAGTCATTTTAAATGTGCTGTATAAATGACTAAACTACAATTTAAACTTGGATAAATATTCTATACATTTTTGGCACAGATGCACCGATCAGTGTCGAACAAATTTTGATTAAGGCCTTTTAATGCCGATCACAAACATCGATCCCCTCTGATTGCCACTGTATTTATTTTTAGTCCCCCGGCTGACAAGTGGCTAGCAGTTAATTATGTCTCCATACACAATGTAGAGCCACTCCCTAAGTTCATAATAATCACCTTTTGTTACGGCAAATAAACTGAATTTATTAGTATCTTAAGTAACATTATCACCGGAGGACGAGGCTAAACTTGTTACACACCGGGAGCAAGCCAGGAGCAGGCATGCTAATAGTTAGGCTATCCGCTAAGCTAGCGTTAAACAACACAATGAAATAAGTGCTTAGTAAAGTTTAAGAAGTGTAGATGCAAGTGCGTTGCAGCACAAAGTAAGGAGTTATTAACAGGAAATTAACAATTGGATTAATAAGAGTCGAGAGTAGTGGTTCTCAAACATTTTCTATCAAATACCCCCTCAGAAAACACTTGGCTCTCCAAGTACCACAATGTCAACCAAAATTAAAATACAGTAGCGTCGTAGGCCAAAGTATTCATTAAAAACAACGTAGGGGTATATAAGTATATTTAATTTATTTGGCCACACAGTTTGAACAGTAACAATGTCTTTGAATATAGAAAAAATAAAGCACTGTACTTAAATAATGAATCAAATATTTGGTGTACCACTAGATAGAGCCTGCGCACCACTAGTGTTACGTGTACCACAGTTTGAGAATCGAAGGTCGAGAGCAGGGGTGCCAAACGTATGGCCCGTGGGCCGTATCAGGCCCGCAAACAGGTTTAATTCGGTGATGAGTTTGCTCAGTATAAAAATGAGCTGCATTTTTTTTAACCAATAAAACTGCTGTTCTAAATTTGTCCACTGAATCTCACAATAGCAATTCAAGTGTAACCCACATCACACATGACACTGTTTAAAGATGACGTGTCAGCTGACTTTATGCGCTCTCTGGAATGGCTGGCGCTACTCTAATCCGCGCAGGTGCAAGCAATCAGCTGCTTCTGTTGTGGCTGGCCACAGACTGATGCAGTATCAAGACACAATACCTTCTTTAATTGTAAATTATCCACTCAACGGATAAAATAATGAAACGGAAAGATGCAAAGACTTAAGTCAACATGACCATCATCTTTGTACTTTGGGAGTGCTGCACGTAACTCTTATTGGTTGACTGCAATGCGCACCCTTTTTTTTTTTTTCATGTATATATTCATTTCACACCATATTCATTGCACTTCTACATTTTTTATATTTTTATATATTTGCACATTGTTTTTCTAGCATGCACACATCACACTGTATGGAATGGCCTCAATCTCGTTACCTTGCGTAATGACAATAAAGCTGATTCTGAACTCCATTGTAAAAAATGTGTTTCTACATTTGTTGTTTATTCTGTTTTATTTTATGCTTAAATCTAGCATGTTCACTTTGATTAGGTTTGTAGTTATGTTACCTTGATTTTGTCTATGGTGTCATTTTAAAAATAGTTTTGTTTATATTGTTATTGTAATATTTCAATGATGATAAATTAATGTGTTGTGGCAGTTGCGGATGCCACCAATGCGGCGGTACAAGGAAACACTCGATAGCTTTTCCAAACGCGTCTTTAATGAACTGCCAACATGAGAATGCTAAACAGGAAGTGCTTAAAGTGTAATGGTTTTGTAAATATACTGAGACAAAGTCTTAGTTCATTGTGTTCTTCATAGTGTTTATTGAAACTGCACAATTTTTTCTTCAGAATTTGTTTCTCTACTTTTGGGCAAAGTAAACAAAGAAAACAATCTGAAGTTGTCTTTATTTTTAAGTTATTATGCTATGATTTTACCAGCCCGGCCCACGTGGGAATAGATTGTCCTCCATTCAGCCCCTGAGCTAAAATGAGTCTGACACCCCTGGTTTAGAGAGATATAACTAAATAGGATAATGATAAAATAATTAAACAACTGTTGGTTGTGTCAGCATTGTTATAGTCAGTACACAACACGTAATGGGAAGGCGGATCAATGAAAAAACTTGGTTGTGTGGATACAAAAGTATCAGTATGTGATTGATATAGAGTCGATATTTTTAATTTCTCAAAAATAATTTTTCAGTTTTTTTTGTCAATGTTTACAAACTTGGGGAAAAAATCCCTGGACACAAGGACTTTGAGGGGAAAACAATTTAAGGAAAAAAAATAAAAATAATAGTAGATAGAATTTTTTACTTTTGTTTAGTTATTTGTTATTTGTTGTTTAGTTAGTTCAACTGTGGAACAGCTTGGATGATTCCTTAAAATGTTCCAGTTCTATTCACACATTTAAAAAACACTTTAAGACCAATGTCTTGAAAAAAATATATCACTCTTGAATCAACACTGTAGTTAATACTATGATCAATGTTAATTAAAAACCAAATGTGGGATATAAATAATAATGGAAGTATAATTGTTTGTATACAGTATATAATTGGTCCAAAGGTTTAACACGTGTACAAGGATATTTCACATGCCTTTACTGTGTATATAATTGAACGGTGTTTATGTTGTGTGTAATGTGTATTTATAATATGTTGTGCAAAGGACATTTCATAATTTTCGGAAGTTCATCTTGTACTTGACATTGTTTATAGAGTTAGGTGCAATAAGTGTTCAACTTCAGTCTAAACCCTTTCAGTCTGCAACATTTTCATTTTCAATCTATGAATGTACATCTGTTTCTTTATTTTGTTGACCATTGACCGAAGAATAATAATAAACTAATTGTATACTATTAACTTTATTTTGATCCAACAGTTGTAACAAAGGATAATAAGAAACTAGTTTAAATATTATGTTGATATTCTCAATAGCACTCCCAATAAATACATTGAAAAAAATTACAGTTAAAACATGTGATTGGTATCAGCCGATATCACTCATAGATGAGTTCAATCGGCAGCATAAACCCCGAATCAAAACATCACTCATTTTTGCGGACCGAAAACCTTTCCTGCTCATCTTTTGCAGGTCTGCTGCTGTTCTTCAGAGGTTTTGTCAACTACCTAAAGGTCCGCAACATGTCCGAAAATATGGCCACCTCGCACAGGACGCGCCTCTTCTTCCTGTACTAACAAGGTACAAGAAAACGCGACGTGCACATTCCGAATCAGTCAGTAGACCTCAACTCCGTTTGTGATTCTCAACAGTGTTCGCCGTGCCGTTCCCCATCACCCCCCGCCCTCAAATAACCTGCCAGGACATTGTTGCAGTGAAGAGAGGAGAAAGAAGGGCAGTAAGAGTAAATGTAGAGAGAGAAGTGTATTTAAAATGCATGGCAAATACTAGATCTAGATGTAGGTTTAGAGTTGTGCCGATAAGCCAATATCAACCAGGATCAAGTCTTACTCCAACCAGGGTGTTGACCCCCCCTTACATCATTCATAATGTCTTATATTTCACTTAAATTGACTTTTATAAGTACATATTAGACCAGGTCACATATTGTATGATGGCTCGCCACACAGGACTGAGTATGTATCTTCTTTTAGGCAACAGCCAGTTGAATTGGAACGAGATCCAAAGAGTGAACAAAAAGCATTTTAGCACATCTGAGCCAAACTGTCAAGTTTTCATTTCCGGATGTTTCTGTTTTATGCAGACATTTATATCGGAGAAAGGCTGCACTTGTTTTAAAAAGGAATCAAATAGAAACGTAACCATCAGCTCAGGCCATAGTCCTTAAAATAAAGTGTTGAGCTGCTCAAAGAGGTCCCGTTTAGATATGGTCAAAATGCAGCATTTTTATAGCACTATGCAACGCAATTACTTAACAATCATAATTCTGGATTATGAAGTCCTGTGATGAGGATTGAGATCCAATGCAAACGTTGGGCAATACAATGAAACGAAACAACGTGACCGGCCATGCAATACTGCAGATATTTCTCTGCGGTTTTCTAACTATATTTAAATTTCCTTCACTTCTTTCAATGGAAGTGTTCCGTGTTGATGGGAGCATCTTGAGTGACATTAACTGGTGATATTTGCTAGCCTGTTGGAGAGTGGCGGCGAAGCGTCGTTTAGGGTGCACAAGCCGTGCGAGTTGAGTCCGACTGGACAAAGCGAACCCGTCAACCTGGAAATAAGATGTAAATACCAGCTTAATACCAATTCATGATATTTGCACTTTGGACTTCTGTACAGTATAATTTGTGAATCTGCTTAACTTGATGTGGTAGCGAGGTTTAAAAAACAAAAACAAAAAAAACAGCCTTCCATGTTTTTGGACTGGAATTCTTAATCATGCGAAATATTGTGCTGTTTTTTTTTCTCATTTTCTTTGCACTTTTTGCTTTTCATGTTGATTTTTGTCTTCTCTCGTCTCTGAATTATGACCGTTTAAGGTATTTCCAAACTTTATTCTTTCCCCCCACCCAGCCTTTTTCAGCCATATCCAAACTTGCTGCATGATTTAAGTGCTTGAATGAGTAGCAAGGATATCAGGAGCCCATGGTTTATTTACAAAGCCATGAACCAGTGCAAAGAACAAACATATTGAATTACTTTGGAAAATAATGTTACGGTTATTTACTGTTAACTGGAATTAATTGATGTGTTGAAAAATGCCAATAAAAAAAGCAACATGTACTTTAAGGTTTTATTTTTTTTGGCCTTCTTAAGTTATTAGCATTAAAGGCAATTATTACTGTCACAAAAGATGTTGGACAACAAAATGGTGAAAAAATGGATGCTCTGGTTGTTGATTTTGAACCCGTAGATATAAGTAGATACGTAAGCGACGTGCCTACTGTTAAATAAATCATAACTTGCTTATTGGTTTTCATGCCATTTACTTTATTCAAGTAAAACATGTACAATAATAAAAAACAAATATATATTTTAAAATTTCTAAGCAAAATAGAATAAACATCACATTATTGAACATTGAGATGTTAACAGTCCTAAATTGGTGAGGTAAACAAATAAAGAATATACAAATAATAATATGGCACAGTTGCAAATGCAAGCTTATTTAGTTACGGCAATGTAACCATGATATGTCACCCGAATGCGAGGCTAAGTTGCACCGCTTCCAATTTGAATATTGAACAATGTGGATGGATAAGTTCAATGTTTTAGTGTATTTATTATTTGAGGTTATCTGTAGATATTTATGTGAACTGTTTATTAAAAAAAAAAAAAGATAAATCCCTTTTCTGTATTTTGGGAAAAAAAATGTTAAGTAGAGAACGACAGTTGCTGACTCGTGGCGCATTGCATTTTTTGACATTTTTTAAATTATTTAACTGTCATCAGATACGGAAATAAAACCTTACAAAATATGCTACATTGTGTAATACGAGACTTGCATGTGTGCAATAGGCTTGTTTTTACTATTGTTTACATGATACTTCTTTATAGTATGTAACATTATCTTCCATGTATTTCCAGCATACTTAGACTTATAAACTCTAATTTTATTATCTACCAGCTTGGAATTTAAACGAAACGTACTAGTATTCTCGTTCTGCAGTACATCTTTGATGTAAATGGTTTGAATGGCAATGATAAATCTGAATCTGATGCACAAATATCTAGCATTGTGCGCAATTCCTTCTAACAAGCTACTGTACTGAACATCCATACAAAAAGTTATGTCTTGATCATGAATGTCAGAAATGTGGAATTCAAAAGTCACTTCTTAAACTATGCATAGTCTGTTTTGAACGCCTTAGAAAGTCTTTGATTTTAAGCAATAATGCTCACCAAACCTCCCCAAATTGTAGTAGTGTGTTAAATTTACCTAGTTACATTTCCTTAAGTCACTTTTTGGATACATTTTGCTTGTCAGAGTATTTTTAATGCAATATCCTTTTTACATGAGTATTTTTGTAAGGAAGAAACGCTGCTTTTACTTTGTAACAGTAAGCTTAAAGACATACATTTATAGATTGAGACTTCTTCCAGTGGGCACTGTCACATGATTCCGTTTCACCAATCCAACTTAAGCACTAGTGACTTCGATCAAACGGAGCCTGGCAGCCAAATGACCGCACTCTAACTGCACACTGTGAAAAGTGACATGACGCCAGACGAGGCAGCACAACTCTTCAATGTTTACTTATAAAGTATGAAAAATAACATTTATATCATGCAGTGTCATCTGTGTCAGTAGAAATGGTCACATTTTAGCCTACAAGAATTCCACTTCCAACTAGAGAAAACATTTTGTGGTAAGTTGTAGAAGTTTTTGTTTTGGTTAGCATTTTGCTAACATTAGCCTTGTAATAAAATCTTAAGTGATTACAAATGTGCTTACCATATTTTCCGCAGTATAAACCGCTACTTTTGTCCCACGTTTGAACCCTCAGGTTATAAAACGGTGCGACTAATTTATAAATTTTTCTTTGCCAAAGGCCATAATGTTTTGTATTCAATGAAAAGGTGTGTTATTGTTTGTGCTATGGCGCCATCTTTTGGACACGTTCGCTCACTGCAGGTGCTCCATGTTGAAAATGTATTTCCTGTTTTGTTCCTTGAATCAAAAGTATTCATCAGCTTTTCTGCTCGAAAGGATTCTATATTCATCACTCCAAGCAACGTTTGTAAGTTTTACAATATAACTAAAGCAATTCATACTTACTAAACCGTTTTGTGTGATGTCTGTAGGAGTGTTTTCACGCATATTTGTACGTGCTATTGTAATGTAATTAAGCTAGTGTCGTTAGCATTAGCCAATATGCTAACATGTTTACAAGTGTCTGTGTTGGTATTATTAACTTAGAATGGCATTGTGTTTTTTATTGTTTCAGTTTTGTAAATTCACCAAATTTTATTGAGTCTGTTTAGCTGATTGGAGAGCTAGCTTCCGCAGCTAGTGTATCCATGACGATGACTTCTGTTTTGTTCGTTTAGCCGTTTTACTTCAATGTCACAGGCACAGTTTGGAAACAAAGGATCTAAATATACATATTCAAATATCGTTCATACCTGTGTGTATATATCTGTGACTTATAGTCCACTGCAGCTAAGATATGGAGACATATTGTTTTTTTTTTGTAATTTGGTGGGTGCGGCTTAAATACCGGTGCTCTCCACAGCCCGGAAAATACAGTATTTACTTGTAGTTTTTTCACTAAATACACTAATTCTTTTATATTTCTTATTTTATTGTTGTGCTGTTATAAACGTAGAAATCTTCAGTTATGCTACACTCCCTTTGTGATGTTTGATGTTTGACTTGCAGTCTTATTGACGTTTGAACAACAGGACTGAACCACTAATGTCATGGATAGGTTCATCGGGCTGGAGAAGGCCCTGGAATGCATGTTGCAGTCTGATCAATGTGTCCTCACGCCCCACTACCCCAAGCTGTTAAACAACCCCTCGCTGGCCCTGCTGCTGCCCGTGTTGAACATCTGAGGTGCAATGCTCGCAGCTTTATGAGGCGACGGCAAAATCAGTAAGTCATTAAGTGATTTGTGGTTTAGGAACGAATAAAAACACTCAGCGAATGCTCCAAGAGTCAGAGAAAACTTTCTTTAAAAGTAGGTCGCATAGCTCTTATTAAAGCAGCTGTCCAGAGAAGGAAAAGTTCTCAAAATAAAATAATACAAAGTTTAGTTAGTTAATAAAAAAATAATGAATTAATTTGAAAAATTACAACAATAATAATAATAAACACTGTTAAATGCGTAACTGAAAATTATTTTGTACATGCAGAATTTTTGACACGAGGTTATGCACTTACACAATTGTAATATTCTATTCCTACAGGGAAGAACACCAGAATAAATGTAAGAAAGAGCAAAAAATTAATAATAGTCACCTGTAACATGGAGCTGACACAACGTTTTGTTAGTCATCTATTTTTTTTTTTTACAGAATAAAATATGTTATCAAAATGGCCCCTGCATACGTTGACTTTTCATTAAGCGGCTCTTGATGGAAAAAGTTTGGACACTCCTGTACTAAAGCATGCTATTCATGTTACCATTTACCCTAATTCGCCATTGCTCTGCCTGGGGGGTTAGTGCGTCTGCATCACAATACGAGGGTCCTGGGTTCGATCCTGCGCTCGGGATCTTTCTGTGTGGAGTTTGCGTGTTCTCCCCGTGACTGCGTGGGTTCCCTCCGGGTACTCCGGCTTCCTCCCACCTTGAAAGACATGCACCTGGGGATAGGTTGAATGGCAACACTAAATTGGTCCGAGTGTGTGAATGTGAGTGTGAATGTTGTCTGTATCTGTGTTGGCCCTGTGATGAGGTGGCGACTTGTCCAGGGTGTAACCCGCCTTCCGCCCGAATGCAGCTGAGATCGGCTCCAGCCCACCCCTCAACCCTGAAATGGATAAGCGGTTGGAAATGGATTGATGGATGTGCCAGTCAGCTCGCTCGCATCTCAAGTAAATGAGCAGTATCACCAACCCGTGAGTTAATTGAAGTACAGTTATCAAGCACGGTTTTACAATAGTTTTATTGTAAACCACTAATACTAATTATCTGGAGTTTTACGGCCGTTTATCGTTACACGCCGAAGCGGAACAAAATGTGCTTGAACGAACGCAGTTAAGTGTGTTCGTTAAAGCGGTGTATTTAGTTTTCTTTGTTAGTCATATTTAGATGCAAGTAACTTAAAACACTTTGTGTGCTTTAATAAAAATAAAAAAATATATTTTCCTTAAAACAGTGATCACAGCGAAAAGCAAACATCTATTTGCTAACTTTTCGGTTTATGAACATTTAGATAGCGCTAAATATGGTTTTGTATACGAATGCTTCGTTCATTTTGTGTACCGCAAGAAGCCTTAGGGGGCTGCCATTCAATCAATGTTTACTTATATAGCCCTAAATCACAAGTGTCTCAAAGGGCTGCACAAGCCGCAACGACATCCTCTGCTCAGATCCCACATCAGGGCAAGAAAAAACTAAACCCAATGGGATAACAATGAGAAACCTTGAGGGGACTGCAGACCACCCCACCGGGCGACCGGTGCAATGGACGTCGAGTGGATCTAGCATAATATTTGGGGGACATCACTTCCTGTTGCCTCTTCGGGCTGTGACTGGTGGCGGGGACAGGCCCGGCCACCAGGCGCTCGCCATCATGCCGCAACTTCGGGCCTGGCTCCAGAAGGGGGCTCCAGTGACCCGCGTCCGGGCGAGGGAAATCGTAGTCTCGGTTGTTGCATTTTCGTAGGGGTCTTCGATCTGGCTCCTCCACATCGAGAGGAGCCAGATGAGGTGGTTCGGGCATCTGGTCAGGATGCATACCTGCCAACTACTCTGGTTTTCCCGTAATTAGTACGGTTTTCATCAACCTATTCCGGGTTACGGTTGCAGTGATAAAAAATACGGTTTTTCATTAATTAAAATATTTTTTTTTTTTAAAAGTTTTATTCACGAAATCGCGTAACAACAATGACAATCGACACTGCTTCCCGTAACTTCCTATCGAGCCATTCCGAATGCCATGCCGAATGCCATGCGCGAGGCTATTTATAGCACCGCTGCCAAGCACGAGGCACCAGTTGCCATTGTTGCCAAACGAGCGAACGATCATGGAATCAGCCGGAGAAAAATCGCAAACGAGTCTTAAACCGAAAAGAAAACTGCAGTCATTCCGTGAAGAATATTCAAAAGCCTATCCGGGAATAATTATCCGTTCCAAAAAGGGTGAAAACTACGCGAATTGCACCTTGTGCAGACAAGATTTTTCGATCGGACACGGAGGAATTAGCGATGTAAAAGACCACATTGGGACAAAAAAACACAAGTCTAATGCTGTTGCTAGCGATACAAGTGGAAAATTTTAAACGTTTTTCGTCGCCCAAACAGATTCTTTGGATGTGATAAATGCTGAAGTTTTATTTACGGAGGCAATACTTGAGCATGGACTTCCAATCGCACTGGCTGATCACATGGGACAATTATTTCGGAAAATGTTTCCCGACTCGAAAATCGCCAAAAAATATGGATGTGGTCGAACCAAAACATCAAACATTATTCAGTGTCTTGGAACAGAATCCTCAAAAAGTATCGCCGATGTCATGAAGACGGAACCATTTAGCATGTCGACTGACGGCAGCACCGATTATGACGATGTAAAACTGTACCCCATTTGTGTTCGATATTTCGATGACGACATTGGAAAAGTATTGTCAGTACTTCTGTCTTTGAGGGAATGCAATACGGCTTCCACAGGCGAAAACATTTACAAAATACTCGCGGAAGAAATAGACTCAAACGAAATTCCTTGGCAGAATTTGGTTTGCTTTGCTGCCGATAATGCTGCAGTGATGATGGGATCTAAAAAGGGTGTTGCAGCTTTCATTACGGAAATGTCTCCTTCGGTTTACATCGCCGGTAAGTACAGTTCGTAGCATAAAAAAACTCACAAAACATAAAATTTTAAGTCAATCTTTTATTACATAAACAATAAATCAAATCAAAAATAATTTCAGTATACAGTATATCTTTTTATTTGTGATAACGATAACATGTTCAAAACAAAATAATTTCAAACTATTGAAGTTAGCTTACAGAATAAACATGTCAATCAACCCATATGATCTTTGCTGTAATATTTTTGTTTTGAAAAGTCACTGTGACTGATAGAAAAGTGATGGTTTTAGCAACATTTTAACCTGTCTGAATGCTAATAATCATTTTGCGTCGAACCCCCCACCAGGACTTTGTCCTGGACCTACCGGGGCCTGCGGCCCCTGGACCCTGGCTAATAGGTTTTTCTGATTTCAAAAGTTGGCAGGTATGAGGATGCCACCCGAACGCCTCCCTAGGGAGGTGTTTAGGGCACGTCCGACCGGTAGGAGGCCACAGGGAAGACCCAGGACACGTTAGGTAGACTGTGTCTCCCGGATGGCCTGGGAACGCCTCGGGATCCCCGGGAAGAGGGAAGTCTGGGCTTCCCTGCTTAGGCTGCTGCCCCCGCGACCCGACCTCGGATAAGCGGAAGAAGATGGATGGATGGTTAAATCACTTCCTGTGCAGTCGACGACACAGGGGGCGTGGCCATTTTTTGAGAGGCGCAGCTTCCTATGTCACCTGTTTACACAGTCCGTTACTTGTCTGAGAGCTTCAGCGTGTTTCTTTTCACCAAGCAAAGTAGGATTATGATGAATAAATCAAATATATAGCATAACAATCTGGTAACTGTATTCCAAATATGTTTTGTAGGATTATTAGAGCCCTCTAAACATGAAGTAACACCCATATAATCACCTTGAGTTTGATTTGCCGGCAGTGAGAGAATCTCCGTGCTGGGCACTGTAAATAAAAAATAAAAAGGCAGATTTTACATTAAAATACTGGAAGCATTTTTTAGCAGTATTTACCATTCAAACATAAGTAACTCAGTTTTTCCATTTATATTATAGCACTGTAAAAATACATTTAGCAATTCTTAGCAACCCCAAACTCAATATATGTGAACAGCTTAAAAAGTGTCCAAAATGTTAATATTGTGAACTGGTTTAGGCTCTAATCAACACATAAAGACAAAAACGTGCAGCCATTTTAAATTCAACACCTCACTGCTCAATGTATTTATTGAGCTACCGCGCATGCGTGGTGCAAATGCATCGCCATTTACTAACGTCACTTCCTGCCGTGCATATACTGTTTTACATGAGTTTTTATGTCCTAAAAATTACAAAGCTAGGGTAAAACGGGAACCTTCAGATTTGTTTAATGAACACTGAATGAATACAAGTTTTTTTTCCCCACGTGTAAAGAGGGGTTAAGGAATATCTGACGTTATCGAAACTTTCGCGAACTGATGTTTTTGAAAAACAAAATAGTAGGGAGCATGCGCAGACTGATCGCACACTCAGTGACAAGGCACGCACGTTTACTACTGAGCTGCTGCTGTACGTGCGACCCTTTTTATGTCTTCTATTGCTGAATAAAGCCGCACTAAATTCCCCATTGGTGCTGGCAGTGTGCAATAAAGAGACACAATGCATGGAGTATGATGTGCAATAAAGAGACACAATGCATGGAGTATGATGTGCAATCTGTAATAATTGTCTTTAGCCACAAGATGGCACTGTCTTCACGTGTATTTCATGTTTTAGGTGAATCTATACAAGATACAATGAATATGCAGTATATTATGGTTTTCACTTGCCACCCACTTGATGTATATGTCCTATATGTACATATACATTTTTTTTTACTCTTAATATGCAAGGAAACCTGTTGGATTCTCTCTGGGTTCAAACAATGTTTATGCAACCAACAGACGGCATAAGAGGCTACCTCGTGACATTAGTTGGTTGTATAACTCACAAAATGAAAGTAACTCTAAAAAAAAAAAAGTATGGTTAGAGCAGGAGTGTCAAACTTGTTTTAGTTGGTGGCCAAATCGCAGTTACTTCTGTCCTCAGGGCCGCTTGTATCTGAATAATATTTGAATATAAATATATAAGAAGTCGCCTCATTATAACGTCACACAATTGCCTATGCGTTTTATTATTCTATATATTTGTAAAGTATACTGTAAAAACATTTTTAAAAATCTGTCACATTTTCATAGTATTGTCAGAGTCCAGTTCATTGGGGGCAAGCAGAGGGTTGGAGGAGGTCTCCATCCAGGTCATTGAGAAATGGTCCACACTAGGTCGTGACTTAGAACATCTAGCATACTAAGAATTCTCCAGAGATTAACCGTGGCCGTCTGGTAACGGGGGCAAGAAATACAGAGAAGCGGCAGGTCAACTGGTCTTAAACATAGTCAATTTAAAAGCTAGTGTATATAGATTAGTTTTAAGGTGAGACTTAAATGCTTATACGATAATATACAAAGCCCGTTTCCATATGAGTTGGGAAATTGTGTTAGATGTCAATATAAACGGAATACAATGATTTGCAAATCATTTTCAACCCATATTCAGTTGAATATGCTACAAAGACAACATATTTGATTTTCAAACTGATAAACATTTTTTTTTTTTTGCAAATAATCATTAACTTTAGAATTTGATGCCAGCAACACGTGACAAAGAAGTTGGGAAAGGTGGCAATAAATACTGATAAAGTTGAGGAATGCTCATCAAACACTTATTTGGAACATCCCACAGGTGAACAGGCAAATTGGGAAAAGGTGGGTGCCATGATTGGGTTTAAAAGTAGATTCCATGAAATGCTCAGTCATTCACAAACAAGGATGGGGCAAGAGGGTCACGACTTTGTCAACAAATGCGTGAGCAAATTGTTGAACAGCTTCTCAAGCAGCTATTGCAAGGAATTTAGGGATTTCACCATCTACGGTCCGTAATATCATCAAAGGGTTCAGAGAATCTGGAGAAATCACTGCATGTAAGCAGCTAAGCCCGTGACCTTCGATCCCTCAGGCTGTACTACATCAACAAGCAACATCAGTGTGTAAAGGATATCACCACATGGGCTCAGGAACACGTCAGAAACCCACTGTCAGTAACTACAGTTGGTCGCTACATCTGTAAGTGCAAGTTAAAACTCTCCAAGCAAGGCGGAAACCGTTTATCAACAACACCCAGAAACGCCGTTGGCTTCGCTGGGCCTGAGCTCATCTAAGATGGACTGATACAAAGTGGAAAAGTGTTCTGTGGTCTGACGAGTCCACATTTCAAATTGTTTTTAGAAACTGTTGACGTCGTGTCCTCCGGACCAAAGAGGAAAAGAACCATCCGGATTGGTATAGGCGCAAAGTTGAAAAGCCAGCATCTGTGATGGTATGGGGGTGTATTAGTGCCCAAGGCATGAGTAACTTAAACATCTGTGAAGGCGCCATTAATGCTGAAAGGTACATACAGGTTTTGGCGCAACATATGTTGCCATCCAAGCAACGTTACCATGGACGCCCCTGCTTATTTCAGCAAGACAAATCCAAGCCACGTGTTACATCAATGTTGCTTCATAGTAAAAGAGTGCGAGTATTAGACTGGCCTGCCTGTTGTCCAGACCTGTCTCCCATTGAAAATGTGTGGCGCATTATGAAGCCTAAAATACCACAACTTAGACCCCCGGACTGTTGAACAACTTAAGCTGTACATCAAGTAAGAATGGGAAAGAATTCCACCTGAGAAGCTTAAAAAATGTGTCTCTTCAGTTTACTGAGTGTTGTTAAAATGAAAGGCCATGTAACACAGTGGTGAACATGCCCTTTCCCAATTACTTTGGCACGTGTTGCAGCCATGAAATTATTTGCAAAAAAAAAAAAAAAAGTTTATGAGTTTGAACATCAAATATCTTGTCTTTGTAGTGCATTCAATTGAATATGGGTTGAAAATGATTTGCAAATCATTGTATTCCGTTTATATTTACATCTAACACAATTTCCCAACTCATATGGAAACGGGGTTTGTATTAATAATATAAGCATTTGTTGCATAAATAGATAATATTGAATAAAATATATCAAACTGCATGCAGCACATGTATTTTTAGTCAAAATGGAAAGAATGAGTACATAAACAGTAAAAAGATTAAGTACTTTATTGATGCATAGTATTTCCAGGCTTTGGTGGGCAACATTAAATGATGTGGCAGGTTAGATGTGACCCCCGGGCCTTGAGTTTGACACCTAAGGGTTAGAGTAATTAGTAACATAAGCAGGTTACATTATAAAAAATAAATAAATAGGGGTGTCCCAATTCAATATTGACATCAGATATTGTTCCGGTATCAGCAATTTAGATTATATTGGCTTGGCATGTAAAATGTCCGATACAAGCAGTCCTGCAGTGTGTTTACTTGCGCATAGCTGGACAGCCTGTTAACATCTAAATGTCCTCCAATAAGCTCATAAGTTCTTCTATTTTAGTCAAGCCATTTACAAAAGGTGAACAGAGTAGGCTATAGGCTACTAGACGCTAGCAGCTACACAACAGCTAAGCACAAAATAGCACACAAGCTAGACATATGTCATAAATGTCCATAATTTAATATTGACATCACGTTTGTCAATATAAAGGATTATCCAAGTATTATAGTTACATATTACTTACACATACAAAGTGTCCAATGCAGAAGTGTATTAGAAAGTATCTAGTAACAAATGTGTCCGCATCATTCAACTTACTGTGTCATGAGCCTAACTTAATTAAATTACTGTGGCCACTACGTGTCGCCAAAACAATTACCACTCCACCTCAAGTTAAAGACACCACAAGTCTATTCCAGAGTATAAATAATAAACAGGTTGTTGTTTTTCATTCCTACCATTTTTCTCCGTTTGACTCATTTATTTTGATCAAACCTTGTCTAACATGCCACACTGCAAAAATAATAGCAGTAAGTATGATTGGTGCTGATATCACGCTGAGATAAAGCAATCCGAGGTAATTGTTACCATGGAACTGAGTCCCTT
Source organism: Nerophis lumbriciformis (assembly GCF_033978685.3). Classification (NCBI taxonomy): domain Eukaryota; kingdom Metazoa; phylum Chordata; class Actinopteri; order Syngnathiformes; family Syngnathidae; genus Nerophis; species Nerophis lumbriciformis. The sequence goes on along the minus strand of NC_084570.2, from coordinate 18,907,433 downwards.
GTGAAGAAGAGTAAGTAGTCATTAGAGTTGAAAGTTTAGACAAAATAACCCATGCTATCATTCCTTTATGAAGTAAAATGCTTAAATTGAGAACGATAAAATAACACTAGTTTGATCACTTTGTGAGGGCATCACACACGCAAGTTTGGCATTGATGAGCTACTTTTTTATCGTATAAAGTAAGTCTATATTATGTAACATAGCATATACCCAGAAATAAAACATCAGTGAGTTACTCCAGCCACTAGATGTCGCCTAAAAAAAAATCAATTACCACACCACTTTAACTTAAGAACATTGCAGACAGTTTAATAATAAAAAGGAATTTCAGTTGATCAAACAAAATTCCTGCTGATATCGGATCAATATCAGTATCGGACGTCGGGACACCCCTAGGCATACTTGCCAACCCTCCCGAATTTTCCGGGCGACTCCCGAAATTCAGCGCCTCTCCCGAAAACCTCCCGGGACAAATATTCTCCTGAAAATCTCCCGGTTTTTAGCCGGAGCTGGAGGCCACGCCCCCTCCAGCTCCACGCAGACCTGAGTGAGGGCAGCCTTTTTTCATGACGGGAGTACAACAGGGTGACAAGAACTAAATCATCCAGACTAGAGATAAATTGTATTATTATGTTTATCTTACCTACAAATAAATATATTTGTTAATAAAAAAAAACAAAAAAATTTAATACATTTTTACTATATTTTGCTAAAAACATCAAAATTAATTGTATTTTTATTTGTATTTTTTCTGACTCCTTATTACATCCAGCCATATAATTATACATTTAAATAAACATGTTTGAAATAATAAATTTTTAATGATCATAATAATTAATTTAAAATGACCATATCTAATTATTAAAATAATTGCTTGTTTATCAACAACTTTAGCATTTTATTCATTACATTTTGAAGCTCTCAGAAGCCAAGTTATGTTATATTAAGATTTATTTATGCAAGTTTGAAGTATCAATTATCTAAACACAGTTTTGTTTGCATATTTTCAGGATGTGTATATATATATATATATATATATATATATATATATATATATATATATATATATACAGGTAAAAGCCAGTAAATTAGAATATTTTGAAAAACTTGATTTATTTCAGTAATTGCATTCAAAAGGTGTAACTTGTACACAGTGTTGGGACTAACGCGTTACAAAGTAACGCGTTACTGTAACGCCGTTAGTTTCGGCGGTAACTAGTAATCTAACGCGTTATTTTTTTTAATTCAGTAATTTAGTTACCGTTACTACATGATGCGTTACTGCGTTATTTTACGTTACTTTTGATGTAGTATCGGCTAGAAACAGAAGCGCTGCGCGGTGTCGTTCTTCTGAATCTTCCTCTGTCACAAGCCGGAGAGAAGAAAAGAGGCGCGGTCTATGTGTGTGTGTGTGGGGGGAGGTGATCCGCGGTTTGATACATGAAACAAACAAAAAAAGTTGTTGGCACGTTCAGTCCACACACAGCGTGGTCATGGCGAGCGGAGTAACGGAGGAGCTTGAACACCCCCGCCATTGAATCGGTGTGTTTATAAGTGCAGACTCGGTTGTGCAAAACGAGGGTTTTAAACACATGCTGAACGTGCTTGAACCACGTTACGACATCCCGTCGCGCACCCACTTCAGCAATAAGATTGTGCCAGATCCTTATGAGCAGGAGAAGAATAAAGTTGTGGATGAACTATCCCGAGCATCATCTGTTGCGCTCATGACAGACGGGTGGACGTCCAGCGGAACTATAAGCGCTCACTTCATCACAGCAGACTGGGAGATGAGAAGACACGCCCCCTCTACGAGAGTCACCTTGCGCAGGTACTGACACAAGCAGTGGAGGAATGGAAGATAAAGATATCCCAGTCACACGTGATGATGCCAAAAATCAAATAATTACAGAGAATGAGGCAGGACTGGGACCACAGATAGGTGCTTTGCACATGTAGTGAATTTGGCATCACAGAAGGGAATCTCAGTCAATAGGATGGAGCGCCTCTTTGGGAGGATCAGGAAGGTTTCTTACTTCCACCCAAGCACAACAGCTGCTCATGTGCTTAAGACAAAGCAAGAAATGCTAAAGCTGCCTGCTCATACATGATGTCCCAACGAGGTGGAACTCCACTTATGATATGTTGGAGCAGCAGGCAGCTATATACTCTGCATTGACCCACAACACCCTGAAGACAAATGTCACCCTGTCTGATGATGATGTGAGAGTGGCAGATGAGGTCCTCCAGGTGCTTAAAAGTGTTCCATCTCTACTGAGCACTGAAACTTCACCATCTGTGTCAATGATCCTGCCACTGAAAACAAGGATTCTACAATCCATGGCTCCAAGTGTGGAAGACAGCAGCATCACTCCAGATGTCAGGCTTTATTTCACTACCTATGTTTCAAGGAAGATGATGTTTCTTCTTATGTTGCACTTAAACTTGTTTTTTATTAATGGTCATTGGTCCAAGTTTAAAGAAAGGAGGAATGCCTTTTTATGTTGCACTGTTTTTCATTATGTTAAAAGGAAAATAAAAATGTATGTCAAGTTGATCAACAGATTGTATTATTCTCCAGTGCAATAACAGTACTGAAATGAAGGCAAAAAGGGCATTAATGGGAGCTTTAAAAAAAAAAAGAAGAAAAAAAGAAGTAACTAAATAGTTACTTTTCACAGTAACACATTATTTTTGGTGTAAGTAACTGAGTTAGTAACTGAGTTACTTTTGAAATAAAGTAACTAGTAACTGTAACTAGTTACTGGTTTTCAGTAACTAACCCAACACTGCTTGTACATTATATTTATTCATTGCACACAGACTGATGCATTCAAATGTTTATTTCATTTAATTTTGATGATTTGAAGTGGCAACAAATGAAAATCCAAAATTCCGTGTGTCACAAAATTAGAATATTACTTAAGGCTAATACAAAAAAGGGATTTTTAGAAATGTTGGCCAACTGAAAAGTATGAAAATGAAAAATATGAGAATGTACAATACTCAATACTTGGTTGGAGCTCCTTTTGCTTAAATTACTGCGTTAATGCGGCGTGGCATGGAGTCGATGAGTTTCTGGCACTGCTCAGGTGTTATGAGAGCCCAGGTTGCTCTGATAGTGGCCTTCAACTCTTCTGCGTTTTTGGGTCTGGCATTTTGCATCTTCCTTTTCACAATACCCCACAGATTTTCTATGGGGCTAAGGTCAGGGGAGTTGGCGGGCCAATTTAGAACAGAAATACCATTGTCCGTAAACCAGGCACGGGTAGATTTTGCGCTGTGTGCAGGCGCCAAGTCCTGTTGGAACTGGAAATCTCCATCTCCATAGAGCAGGTCAGCAGCAGGAAGCATGAAGTGCTCTAAAACTTGCTGGTAGACGGCTGCGTTGACCCTGGATCTCAGGAAACAGAGTGGACCGACACCAGCAGATGACATGGCACCCCAAACCATCACTGATGGTGGAAACTTTACACTAGACTTCAGGCAACGTGGATCCTGTGCCTCTCCTGTCTTCCTCCAGACTCTGGGACCTCGATTTCCAAAGGAAATGCAAAATTTGCTTTCGTCAGAAAACATGACTTTGGACCACTCAGCAGCAGTCCAGCTGGTGTCGGTCCACTCTATTTCCTGAGATCCAGGGTCAACGCAGCCGTCTACCAGCAAGTTTTAGAGCACTTCATGCTTCCTGCTGCTGACCTGCTCTATGGAGATGGAGATTTCAAGTTCCAACAGGACTTGGCGCCTGCACACAGCGCAAAATCTACCCGTGCCTGGTTTACGGACTATGGTATTTCTGTTCTAAATTGGCCCGTCAACTCCCCTGACCTTAGCCCCATAGAAAATCTGTGGGGTATTGTGAAAAGGAAGATGCAGAATGCCAGACCCAAAAACGCAGAAGAGTTGAAGGCCACTATCAGAGCAACCTGGGCTCTCATAACACCTGAGCAGTGCCAGAAACTCATCGACTCCATGCCACGCCGCATTAACGCAGTAATTGAGACAAAAGGAGCTCCAACCAAGTATTGAGTATTGTACATGCTCATATTTTTCATTTTCATACTTTTCAGTTGGCCAACATTTCTAAAAATCCCTTTTTTGTATTAGCCTTAAGTAATATTCTAATTTTGTGACACACGGAATTTTGGATTTTCATTTGTTGCCACTTCAAATCATCAAAATTAAATGAAATAAACATTTGAATGCATCAGTCTGTGTGCAATGAATAAATATAATGTACAAGTTACACCTTTTGAATGCAATTACTGAAATAAATCAAGTTTTTCAAAATTTTCTAATTTACTGGCTTTTACCTGTATATATATATATATATATATATATATATATATATATATATATATATATATATATATATATATATATATATATATATATATGTATGTGTGTGTATGGAATGCTTGACTTGGTGAATTCAAGCTGTCAATATACTCCTCCCCTCTTAACCACGCCCCCAACCACGCGCCCACCCCCCACACCCCACCCCCCACCTCCCGAAATCGGAGGTCTCAAGGTTGGCAAGTATGCCCCTAGGTTTCCTGGTAAAGTCTTATTCTAAAAGCAGGTACAGCCAACACACGTGCAGTGTTAAAGGTACTTTAAATTTATATTTTAAGTGGTATTCATTAAATATGCCACCGGGATGTGCATGACACCTTGCTCAGTGAAAAAATAACAAAAATCCAGTTATTTAATTTCCTGGGCTCGCAGGACTCGTACGTGGAGAGCTTTGACATGTAGAAGTGCAGAACTCCTGGAGAGCGACTTCGTCTTGTTTGGAGAGTAAACAAACCCGACGCGAGTCCTCCTGCCTCTCCTCCACCTCGGAACACTGACCTCCTTTCACGGCTGTCACTTAAGGGTCCCCATTAATAATTTGACACCTTGCCTCAAAGATTAATTACGAGCATCTTTCAGGCTGCAATTACACCGGGTGGAGAGCCTTCACTCCATCAACCTTCTCCACCGCCCAATTTTCCACTTATCAAGACCAGCAGGGGAGTCTGTCTAAATTCTGAAGTAGGGCGTATTTCCAGTACCTGTAAGTGCTCTAAAATCACCAAGCAGAACACGGTGTTACTATCGAAGTAGGTACCAGAACTTAGTCCTATGTTAGCACAAGTAGCAAACAAACACAAAAAGAAACACACTGATTCCAACACTCTTTTTAAACGTTTTTGCCGTTTTTGTTTTATTTTAATGATCATTCACAAACTGTAAGTGAGACAAGAACAAACACGCACTTCCGTTTTCTTTGCATTCTAAATAGTGATAAACTGCTTTTAAGAGGCAGCTCTTAATAGTTCTGTGGCAGAGGGCTTAACTCAAAATACCTTGTATCTCAAAACGTTTCCCATTGAATCAACCAAAACAGCACATTTTTAACATGTATCATGTCCTCTGAAAAGAAAAGCGTACTTTTCGATAAAATTATTGTATAAAAACAATACCAACAAATGTAGTACAAACAACGTAATGTAATGATATAGTCCAGCATTTACCTTGGAGAGTGAATTTTTGTGGCATCTCCTTCCAGCTGCTTCTTTATGTTTTCATGGATAAATGTCTACCAAATTAGATATTATTTTACCATCCTTGGCTCAATTTGCTTCAATATGGTCCAGACTAGCAATGATACAATCAAATTGCTTTGCCAAGTTGTGTATATATATGTATGTTTATATGTATATATATGTATGTATGTATGTGTGTGTGTATATATATATATATGTATGTGTGGGAAAAAAATCACAAGACTATTTCATCTCTACAGGCCTGTTTCATGAGGGGGGGTTCCCTCAATCATCAGGAGATTTTAATGGGAGCATTCACATACCATGGTTTATATAGGGCACAGAGTGGGTGGGTACAGGCTGGCGTAGGGGCGTGGTGATTGGCTCATGTGTTACCTAGGAGGTGTTTCCGTCTGTGGCGGCATGCTGTTACAATTTCGCTGCGCTTGTTGAGGGATGACAGGTCTGGACGGTAAATAATAAACAGTTTCTCTTTCAAGCATAGGTTGCATCTTTTATTACCACTATTGTAAGGTGTGCTGGATGCAAGAATTTGCCATGTTATTGAATATTCAACATTATTGTCTTTGAGGTCCCAAATGTGTTTGCTGAGTTCTGTGGTATTCCGCAGGTTTTGGTTCCTGAAAGAAGCCTTGTGATTTTTCCATCTGGTTTTGAACTCCCCCTCGGTTAATCCTACATATGTGTCGGATGTGTTAATGTCCTTGCGTGTTACCTTAGATTGGTAGACAACTGATGTTTGTAAGCACCCCCCGTTGAGAGGGCAATCAGGTTTCTTTCGACAGTTGCAGTCTTTGTTGGTTTTGGAGTCGCTCTGTCTGGGGGCCGACGGCTCATTTGCAATTGTTTTGTTGTGGTTTGAGATAATTTGTCGTATATTGTTCATACAGCTGTAGCTCAATTTAATGTTGTTCTTGTTGAATACTTTTCTTAGGGTGTTGTCTTTGGGAAAGTGTTTGTCAATCAGATTGAGGAATTTGTGTCCAATGTCCAATATATATATATATATATATATATATATATATATATATATATATATATATATATATATCCATCCATCCATCCATTTTCTACCGCTTATTCCCTTCGGGGTCGCGAGTGGCGCTGGAGCCTATCTCAGCTACAATCGGGCGGAAGGCGGTGTACACCCTGGACAAGTCGCCACCTCATCGCAGGGCCTATATATATGTATATATATATATATATATATATATATATATATATATATATATATATATATATATATATATATATATGAGTGTATATATATGAGTGTATATATATGTGTGTATATGTTTATATACATAAAAGTATATATGTATATACATATACACACACATATATATATATGTGTGTATATACAGTATATATACAGTATGTGTATATGTTTATATACATAAGAGTATATATGTATTTACCAGAGGTGTGGACTCGAGTCACATGACTTGGACTCGAGTCAGACTCGAGTCATGAATTTGATGACTTTAGACTCGACTTGACAAAATGTAAAAAGACTTGCAACTCGACTTAGACTTTAACATCAATGACTTGTGACTTCACTTGGACTTGAGCCTTTTGAATTGACATGACTTGACATGACTTGCTACTTTCCCCAAAACCCAAAGATGAAAAAGTTATTCGGGAGCGCTACGTATTTTTCATTGTGTACTTGTCTATCAGCGTTGCGTGTGTCAGCTGGTGTGGTCTCAGTACAACAGCCAATCAAATTAGATCTACTTTGTTTTCATCACACAGCATTCATCCAATCAAATTGCAGGACAACCAACGAAGAAGACATGTCCAAACCACACGCCAGTGAACAAAAAATGATACCTAAAATAATTTTGTTTGGGTATAAAAATTACGAGGTGGTCAACATAA